>NW_028297171.1:10301711-10416711 GCF_055798465.1 Pogonomyrmex barbatus | reverse complement strand
ATCGACCAATTGGTATTTTTAGTAAAAGCGGTCGCACGAGAAAGTGGAAATCGGAAGAAAAAAACTGACAGATTGAGAGCGTTATTGACGGATCCAGATCCGACCTTTAAAATTAATTTTTCGAATTTCGAGCCGATACCTTTTCCTTTGGATCCTGAAATTTGTATCAAGGGAATTATTCCAGAAAAGTATACATTCAAATTGTTCAATTGTATTTCATCAATATTTATATTACACGTTTACGATGCTAAATTATATTTTATTAATTGTATAGGGCGAGCCTCTTCAAATCTGCGCTCATGCCATCGAAACTTACATTCTTAACAACAGATAATACCGAATATATTGCCATCTTTAAACACGGAGACGATTTACGACAAGATCAATTAATTTTACAAACAATAGCACTTATGGATAAATTATTAAGAAGGGAAAATCTAGATTTGAAACTAACTCCGTATAGGTAAAATATTTTTTATGTATTAAATATTTAATATTTTTTCTGTATTATGTAAAGGGTAATGTATTATGTAAGGTTGTTTTACATATTTAACTACGTTATGTAACGACATGATTGTTATTCAGGGTGCTGGCAACAAGCACTAAGCATGGTTTTGTACAATTTATCGAATCCACAACGGTTGCGGAGGTCTTAGCTAGCGAAGGTTCGATATTGAATTTTTTTCGAAAACATCATCCCTCTGAAACTGGACCTTATGGAGTGGTACCCGAAGTCATGGATACTTATGTTCGTAGTTGTGGTAAGTAAACGAATATTCTATGAGAAAAAAAATGGACATTATTTAACCATTCTAAATTACAGCTGGTTATTGCATAATTACGTATGTACTGGGTGTCGGCGATCGCCACTTGGATAATTTACTTCTTACAGCATCAGGTACGTTTTAACTTGTAAAAGAAACTTATATAAGATGACTATATACCAAATGATTTGCGCACTGTTTTTATAAATGTTTCTCCAATTCGTAGGCAAACTTTTCCATATCGATTTTGGCTATATTTTGGGTAGAGATCCGAAACCTTTGCCTCCTCCGATGAAACTCAGCAAAGAGATGGTCGAAGCTATGGGCGGCGTTGGTTCTGAACATTATCACGAATTCCGAAAACAATGTTACACGGCATTTCTACATTTACGTAGACACGCTAATTTGATATTGAATCTGTTTTCGTTGATGGTAGATGCCAGCGTGCCTGATATCGCCCTGGAACCGGATAAAGCTGTAAAGAAGGTTCAGGACAAATTGCGACTAGATTTGAGCGATGAAGAAGCTGTGCACTATGTGCATAATCTTTTAGATTTGTCGGTCACTGCCGTGATGGCTGTGCTGGTAGAACAACTTCACAAATTCGCACAATATTGGAGAAAGTAATAAAATGTAAATGATGTACAGCGAAATTATACAAATTGTGTTCCTTTTAAATACTAAGTTATCATATTGTATATAAAACGACCACAACGTGTTTATAAAATATCAATATAATTTATTGTACTTTGGGGATATTTTAAGTAATAAATCTTTGTGATAAGAATGATTACTTTCTTGATACTTTTTGATATATATACATACACACACACACACACGCGCGCGCGCGCGCGCGCGCAGGCAAACACAATACTATGAAATCTATAAAGTACTCTTTACAGAGAGAAAGTAACAAATATTACACATGTACTATTTATTTTATCAAAACTTTAATGGGGCCTAATTGTGTGTGAAAAGACTACTTTTTCTATTACGAGATACGATTTACTGTAATAGGATATTAGTGACAGAAAAGCATCAAAATATATTCATTGTACATCAGTAATCAGTTATGTAAATACTTATATATTTATTTTATTCTTAATTACAACAGTAGTGCACACAATAGAAATTAATGTAAATAGACAATATTGTTAGTGTTGAAAATATCAGATTGTTATTAGATATGTGAAACGCAAAGGAGAGCTATTTTAATTGTCAGTATTATATGCTGTATTTTACCACTGACGAATTTAAGAAGTCAACAAATACACGTTTCATCTTATGTATCAGAAAGATTTTCTTTTGTTATTTTAATAGAAAATGTAGCTATATATTTTTCCTATTTTGTATCATTATATAAGTCTGTAGATATATATGAATTTTAATATGCAATTCTTTTTTTGATACATACGTACAAACATATATACATATATATCAAAAGGATTCAGTATAATTACAGAAGATTGACACACATTTCTCTCTCAATTCATCCTTGAAAAATTCTGAAAAATTTCCTGTTACACGCCGATTGTTACATCGAATTCAATTATAACGTGGCAATCAGAATACACAAATCTTTTTCATCTCCCAATATTAACATAATATGTACATGCGTGACTATATAATTAAAAACGCCACGAGAAATAAAAACATTGATTTATTTTTTTATATAACGTGAGACGTGTAATAAAGATATAATATAATCTTTCTTATGACATATTTTGGTAAATCTGTCTTGCTTGAGGATTGCACAGTAAAAATCCTCAAGAATCATTTCCAATAATTCCTTCGTATTCATAAAACATTCCCCAGACTGATTTAGACATGTCTCAAACACGACAGATTTGTAACACATCTTTGTCAATCGCCTCGTTAGCACACAAGGTACACATTATATAAGTGAAACAATAAGCACATCTTCATTTTATTTATATACATATATATGTATATGTGTGTGTGTGTGTGTGTGTGTGTATGCGTGTGCGCGCGCGCACACCATACATATATGTATATACACACATCATATGTACATATCATACATATACACACACATACATATCATAGATATATGAATGTATGTATATGTGTGTGTTCATGCATGCATCATACGTATATGTGATATGTATATATATATATATATATATTGTGTGTGTATGTGTGTGTGTGTGTGTGTGTATAGACTCTATAAAACTAAAAGAAGAAAACATAAAAGCTAGAGAATGATCTTCATTTCGCTCAAAACTTTGCACATTTTTATCACGATTTGCAGATCGCTATTTAAAAATGATTACACTGTTTCATAACATTGAGCAAAGCGAGGCACGATACAATTCATCCGGGAAAATCCATTTTTAAATAATTGACCGAAAGTTTCCATTTTTCGCGTTTTCTGAAATTACAGGTTTTTATATCATTATAGATATATAATAAGAAATATGTTCTTTGCTTTAAAATCGCAAACTGATCGATTGCTAGAGTTACAAGAGAATGCAAAACAAGCAAGACCTTTATCAGTCTCGATAATATTAAAGACTAAAATTAAGACTAACATTAGATTTACTATACGATTTTTTTTTGCTTTAAACAATCACACATGAGTTCATGAATGTTTTTCATTTGGTGACACAAGTCGACACAAATATCATTTTATTTGTTGAATGCCAAGATGGAAAGACGTTTGTGTCGACTTCTATAACTAAATGAAAAGTACGCCTTATCTCTTAAAACTGTTAGAAATGAACATGAATCGCTTGCACTACGAGTTGATATATTGCGCAACAGCAAAATACCGAGATACTGATTACAATATTTCTCTTCTTGCGGCCGTACAAAACGTTTGACTCTTATTTCGGCATGATAGAAAAGATGGTTATCGTGCAATCACCATTGTCATTCTCATCTCATTGTCTTTTCGTGGACATACGCATGTATTTCAACAGAAATAAAAAATCGTTCGTTCGACATGAATCTTTACGATATTGAATTACGATTTGAAAGAAAAATAATGTACTCTTTATACATTATATATAAATAGCTTGCTTTCCTTCTTTTATTCTAGCGATTGTATAGACACTACTTCTTTTCTCATCATATTAAACGTCCATGATGATAAAATCAAGAGCATATTTTAATGCAACGATGAAACTATATAATATCGAATCCTAAGATTTACGGATTACATATGCAATTCCTTTTTTTCAGCATATGTAAATACAGGCACGCACGTATGCGAATGTACTTATTTATATGTAAGGACCTAGTGGTAAAATCTAAACGTCAAATTTCATCTTACAATCTAAACGCTTACTTAACATTATACTTAACTTAATATATTATATTTACATTTAAAAATAGATTCAAAGTTTGCAGGCGGCACGGCCAATAGTCTATTTCAAGTGTGGGAACTTGTATCGTCACCATTGTCCACCATGATATATTACCTCTCCATAGGCCTAGTGGCTGGCACCGAACTCTCCACGAGATCATGCCTCTCGATCGGTGAGTTCTCTAGCGTGTAATCCACGGGGTATCCCTCAGAATATGTCGGAGTAGCCTCACCCTGTTGTCTCAGTCTCAACCCGCTTGATTTCTCCCGATAGAAGCTCTGCGACGCCTCGATATTCGGCGACGAGGACGACTGTTCCGTCTTACCGTCCAGATCGTCCGTTGAGTAGTAGCTCTGACTCGCCTCGCTTTCGGGTCTGCTGGGGTCGTAATAGCTGGGCGAGATGCCATGACTCGTGTAGTTGGGCGTCTCTTCCGCTGGGGCGAAATAGCTTTGACTCACCTCTTGAGGATTACCCTCGTAGTAGCCACCGGGCGTGACATGCGCCTCACGTGGATCCTCATCCTCTTCCTCCTCCTCCTCCTCCTCCTCCTCTTCCTCCTCCTCCTCCTCCTCTTCCTCTTCCTCCTCCTCCTCTTCTTCCTCCAATCGAGAGTTGGCATCTTGGTCCACAGACTCGTAGAAACTCGCCGACACTTCTTGTTGATGAGCGTAATAGCTAGACGGCTCGTTCCGATGATGATCGCTACTCTCTGTGACAAAGTTTTGCGAACAGGTCTCCTCCAGGCCGGGCATCGGAATCGGCATCTCGTATGACGTCGACACATTCTGCTCAACTATCACTTGATCCTCGTGGAAGCTGGAAGTAGGTACAGAGTCTACATGATGGGTCGATGTGATATCGGGATTCAGGTTGTACGATGAAGAAGTCGGAATCTCTGGCACACCGTTATCGTGGATGCTAGTATGCTCCGTGCTGACCGACGTGTCCGGTATCACGCTGGACGAAGCGATGTTGAGCTCTTCGCATGGTGGGATCTCGTACGACGACGTGCTTATCGCGCTCTCCTGATCCTGATCACGCTCTTGATTTTCAGGTGTTTCCGGCACGTACGACGAACTCGCTGTCTCATCCTCGTTCAATCCGGAATTGTTTGTTGATACGGACGACGTGCCAATACCGTCAGCGCCGACGTCGTTGGACTGCGACGGTATGTTACCTTCCTGACTGATCTCGGCATCGGCCTCTAGATTCTCTGCCATGTTTTCACCTTTGTCGACTTCGTAGCTCTGCGTGGGGAAGCTTTGATCATCGATCGTCTCGTCGGTATTCGGTCGTCCGATCTGACTTTGTTGCACGATCTCGTTGAAAGACTGTGTTGGCGCGTTCACGTTAGATTCGACCGAAACTTGGTACGACTGAGACGCTTCGTTGATCTTTGTATGTTCGAAAGATTGAGTAGGTGGTTCTGCCACGACAGTTTCCTCATCAGTTTCCATTGGCTCGTAAGCGATCGACTGCGTCGCCTCGCCCGAGGAACTCTCCAACTTAGCGGCGGATTGACTAGGTAGATCCGCCGAGTCGCTGCTTACAGACACGTTGAATCGCTCATACTGAGATTGCGAGGGTGTCTCTTGACTAGCTTCCACGATCGTCTCTTCTTCCTCCTCTTCCTCAAAACGCAATTCCATGCTCTGTCGCAGACGACGTCTGTCAGATTCCTCCTGTGACGATGGTTCGTCCATTTGACAATCTTCGACCGTTTCGTCTACTACTTCCATAGTCGCGTCCCCCGCGGGTTTTAACAGATTGTCGGCTCGAGCCTCATCTCGGATCGACGTACCCGCTAGCTGCTGGTCCGTCAAGTTGACTTTATCGCTGAAGTCTTCGAAAATTATTGGCTGTTTCAACTTGTCTGTCGCGTCCGCTTCATGCGATTCGTTCACGGTTTTACGTTCGCCCGAGTCGGTTGCTTCAAATCTCAGCTGCTGTTTCATAGATTCGATCTTGGAATTGGTTTTGGACGTGACCAAGGTGGTTTCGTCGATCATCGATAAAACTGTCATCGACGCATCGCTTTTCTTGTTTTCGTTTTCCGTTTCTCGCACGATTTCCATCATGCCCGAGGTTTTATCTTCGTTAGCTGATGATTGTTGCAGAATCAGTTCTTCAGACGTATTAGGAACTTCCTGAGAAGAGTAAATCACGTCATGCAGCGTCGCGGTCTGCTGCTCCTCGTCCAAATTCTTGGACTTGGAGGCTGACGTTGACACAATCGATTTTTGTGAAGAAGTTGGAACCTGATGCGAGGAAATGACCGTCATTTCCGACGTTACCGTGGTATCCCGCGACTGTGCATCTTCCATGGACCTTGCCGGCGTCTTAGAGATCAACATCTCCGATACTGGCACGTCAACGAATGTTTGCTCGGTAACAACTGTCGTAGCGAATTGTGAATTATCTGTATACGTGTCGTCGATAATCGGCATCGATGGCGTAGTTTGTATCTGCGGATTCTCCAGAACTATGCTGTTCGGCACGGTGACCGAAGTGAACGAAGTTGATGGTGCGATCGCTATCTCGGTGCTCTGCGTCTCCGCGGTCGTCATGTTGTCCTCCAGACTCGGAATCACCAAGTACTGAGTACTTACAGGAATATTGGCGTGATCTATCTCCCCGCTCGCTATCGCCGCCGGACTCTCGATAATCTCGCCAATATCCGGCATTGAGTTGCCGGGGATCTGAATCTGCGCCTCTCCTGTCGCAGAAATGTAAGAAATGCTGGGATTTGTAATGGTGATTGGTAGCTCGAGAGAGGACGGGATAGTAGAGACCACCGATGTGGGAGTCGAATCCGCCTGAATCGGCAGATTGCTCGGTACTTCGAGAGGCGTCATGATGGGTTGATTTAAAGTCAACGAAGTTTCCAGCACCAATGGCGACGATATCGGTTCTGTGGGTGGTATGATGGTAGACTGCAATATAGTTTGATTGATGAGACTCGTCTGAGTCAGACCAGTCTGGGTCATGACGCTACCCGCTTGATTCTCCGGTAAATTGATCTCCTGCTGAAAATCCGTGTTGGCGAGGGCAGCCGCTAAAATATCTTGATTGGAGGTCTGTATCACTTCCGATGCTGGAAAACTCTCACTTACGATAGTCGTTTGACTAGCTTCCGTCACGCTAGCCTGAATATTCGGCAAGACACCGTTGTCAAATTGAAGGACAATGTTGTCTAGAGACCCGGCTTCTCCCAAAGAGCTGGGATCTATATATAAGGTTCTCGTGCCATCCGGATTCTGTGTGGTCCCTTCCAACGACATGAGAGTGTTGTTATCGAGTGGCTGTATCTGCCCTTGTTCGTCGATCGTTACCAACATGTAGGTGCCATCGCCGCTTTCCGTCGGCAGAGCCATAATTTGAGGTTGCGCGACAACCTTTGACTCTTCCACTTTTTCAACATCGCACTTTTCAGTTTGGGATTTGTCCGTTTTATTTTGCTCCTTCTGAGGAGCATCTGTGATAACTTGGAGATCCGTCTTTATTTTCTTCTTTGCGTCAATTGTCTCCAGCGAGGTGGTGACACTACTCCCGACATTCACATTCGACGTGGTGGCGATATTTATCGAATTCATAGCAACGTTCAACAGATTCTTCTGCGTCTTATTCGTGCTTTGAGGCTTGGCGGAAAATTTGGAAGTTGAAGGAGTTGTATATTTCGATTGAACGACCGTTTTGTTGGCCGCGATCGGCGCGTTAGCAACGGTCGTGGCGGTCGTCTGTTTTGTTTGGATACTCTGCACCGCCGACACAATCGGTTCTTGCACTTTCTGGACGACAATTTTTTGCTGAGTTTTTATTAGATGACTGCCAGATCTAGGAATAATAACTTTTTGCACGGTCGGCGACACAGTGGACGATACAGCGGCTTTGCCTTTCGGCTGCACTTGCTGCATCATCGTTACCGTTTGCTGTGCACCAGTCGATGAAGCAACACCGTGAACGGTGACACCTGGTTGTATTACCGTTTGTTTAATAATCTTCTTACCATGTGATGTGCTTTTTTGAGCCACCGCTCCAGGATTAGTATTTTGTAAGATCAACGTGCTACCTGGTGATTTCGTGGACACTCTTGTTTGCGAGCCTGCGATCGATATCGGTACCTTTGGTGATTTTTGCAATATCGGCAGCTGAACCTTTTGCTGCAACTGATATTGAACCTTGGCACTTTTAACCGGACTCTTGGCGGCGATCGCCTTAACTTGTTGTCCGGTTATAGGAGTCAAGATGGTGCCTTTATTACTAACAATAGCTTGCGTGCCTAATATAGTTTTGCCGATGGTTTGAGTCACTGGCGTCAAGATTGCTTTTGTGCCACCTAAACCTTGCGCTTGAGGGGTCAAAAGAGTCGTGCCACCCTTTGTAACTAAAGTTTTCGAACCGATTATAGTCTTCCCACTTAAAGTCGAAGCGCTAATCGGAGTATAGATGCCATCCTTTGTAAGAATTCCCTGGGACAGTAGCGCCGTTTTAGCGAGAGTACCTGAAATCGGAGTAAGCACACCCTTAGATGTGATTATACCCTGCGTATTGATGATCTTGTGACCACTTGTGACCAATTTGGATGTGGTAGGTGAATTAGCAGCAGCAGCAGCAGCAGCAGCAGCAGTAGTAGTAACCGTATCAGTCTTTGGTGCGATAATGGTTTTCGAAGCGATTATACCTTGTGGATTTATCGGGCACAATAGCTGACCCTTACTCGTCATAATCCTTTGTACTTTACCGGTTAGAGTTTTGGAAATGTTCAGTGGTACCATCTTAGTCTGGCAAGACTGTCCCGATGTTAGTATAACAACTTTGCTACCTTGTTGTATCACTTGCGCATTACCTGCCACCTTACCAGTAGTTGGAATAGCAATTTTCTGTTGAGTTCCGGGTTTGCCCTGGACGCTGTAACGCAATTGTTGACCACCCGCGGTCTGCACGACCACATACTTCCCTGGAGTAGTACTTTTCTGTGTTAGGAGAGTCGGCGTTTTACCAGCCGGTTGTGCGCTCTGAAACTTCAAGCCCTTCACCCCGCCGGTAAGTGGCGGTACTAATGGTTTAACACTCGTAATGGTCGGTTTCGCTTTGCTCTTGGTTTTCAATATCGCTGGCACACCGCTCTTTTTCTTCGTTGGCGTCGTTTCCGTTGCGGTAATCTCGTTTGCGATCTTGAACTGAGTCTGCTGAGTGGGTGACGCTACCTGTGTGGTCGGGGTAAAGGAGAGCGTGGCTGGGATCGAGCTAGAAGCTGGAATAATGGAAGATATAACGACGGGCATTTGCTCGATACTTTCTGGCGTTAATACGTCTTCGCTGAAAACAAACGGCATCGAGTTAATATCCAGTTCCATATCTGCGAAATTTTGAGCGCCCTGTGATACGCATTTCTCTGTTATCGGCGCGGCCACGATAGTCTGCGATGTAACGGCAGCTTGTTCTTTGTTCTGTGCCTCCAAAAGTGCATCTGTCTCTTCTGTCTTTAATACTTGAAGTTTCTTAGTCAAACACATGTGTGTGCTGGATTTTGCAATAGTTTTCATCTTGCTGTTTGAAGACAATGTCTCTATCTTCATTATCTTTGCTTTGGGACCACTTTTTTGATCATTCCTTCTTGCAGCATCTGCTTCCAGCTTGTGCTTTATACCTTTCTGCGGTACTTTATCAAGTAACTTTGTCTTTAAGATCTGTACCGGCTCAGTCAGCGTTACATTTTCTATTATTCGCGGCATCTCGCGCTTCTTTACCGGCACGCTGATATCAGACGATAAAGACGTTGTGGATATCGATGCTTTTGGAATTTCATTCAATTTTTTAACATTGCAAGAACTGATGGAGTTATTGTCGGAAACGGAAGCCGTTTCCGATTGAAGCAATGGTTTAGACGCGATAATAAATTCGCTGGATGATGATTCGAGCTGATCATCAGTCTCAAGAACAGTATCTTCAATTTTGCTATCAATTTCAATCTTCTCCTCAACTATCTCGACGTTTTCAATGTCGTTCACAACCGATACATTTTCCTCAGTTTGAATATTTTCGACGATCTCCAAATTGTCTCTGTCCAAATTGTCAATTTTTTTACTCTGTGCCGATACGACAGCAATACTCGCATCGATCTCTTCAGCTTTCCTTTTCGTGGACTTTTTCTCCTTCTTTCCCTTGGATGACACTTCAGCGTTTTCGACTATAATTTTTTTCTTGTCTATTTGTAAAGTTTTCAAAAAAGCTTCTTGGAATGTATTGGCTGGTCTTTCTTCCGGAAATAAATCTTTTTCTTTTTTCCCTTTCCCCGTTTCCGGAGTGAATCTGCCTTTGTATCTCGTTTGCATTGAGGATTTCTTGGGTGTCAATTGTTGCTCGGTTATCACTTTCGTTGGACTTTTTGATATATTTTTCACATCATCTGCTTTAGGCGATTTTCCCGGCGATGTCAATTTAAATTGATCAACATCCTGTGTTTTCTGTGACATTTCCTCCATCGACTGAATCTCTTGTTCTTTCACATTTGATTTATCTGATGTTTCCTGCAGCTCCAAATTTTTCACATCTTCGTGCTGTTCGTTCTCAGTGTCCAAAAATATGGCGACTGTGTCCGTTATCTTGCTTACCGTCGCTTTTATGTCATCTACTTTATTTATTATTTCTTCAGCGTCGTTCTGAAACTCAGGTTTCTGAGATTCGAGTGTAACTTCAATTTTATGTTCAGAATCAACCTTATGTTCAGACTTCGGCTCAGCTTCCATATTTTTGTTAGCTTGAATAGCTATATCGGAAAAATCTATTTGTGACAATTCAAATTTTTTTATTTGAGACTTTTTTGGAGGCAGCATGTCTACGTTTGTTTTCATGATATCTTGTTGCGTTTCCATCTTATCGATAACATCTTCGGTTTGTTCTGCGATCCATCCCTTCTCGTAATCATTAAAATCTTCAGCATTTTTGCTTTGCTTTGACAAATCTTCCTTCTCCTTCACTTCAGACGGTTGCTTCGAAATTTCATCTAAAACTACTTCTACTTTTTCTAATTTACTCGTGGCCTCTGGTGCTGTCACTTCTATAGCTTCCGAAGATCTTTCATCAACGGTTTGTATAACGGTTACTTTATTCAAAGATTTTACTTGTTCCTCGAGTACATCGCACTTGGATTCTACAGATTTTCTGTCTTCTTTTTCTTCAGAAAGTATTGTTTCCTTTATAGTAACATTACTGTCAGATGTTTGGTTCTTTATATCGATCGATAAGACGCTAACATTGTTTTCAGCAACGGTCGATGTTTGATCCGATACTTCTATTTCTTGTTTATCCATTTGAGCAACGAGTTCACTGCTTCTTTTGTCGAGTCCTTTGGAGCGTCTGCCTCTTCTGGATTTTGTGATTTTCTCAGGAACCTTAGTTTCACTTTCAGATTGGCTCTCGTCCGTCCTGAACGCTTTATAGTCAGGATCCTGAACGTATATATCGGATTCTAAATATTTTTTATTTGGTTTGCGTCTTCTGCCGCTATACGAACGATCTGTATCAGAATCCGAAGTCTTTCGTTCGATTTCGATTCTTTCGCTCACGCGAATTCTTTTGTTACCTCTATTAGCCTTCGCTCTATTAGTCTTCGGACTTTTGTTCGCATTAGTATTCTTATTAGGCGATTTCACGTTCTTACGTGGTCGACCTCTTCCCCTTTTCACCAATGTTTGGCTAATACGATTTTCCGAGAGACTATCGACACTTTGATCCAACATATCAATATCTGAATTTTCGCTTTGTTCGGGCATGGTCTCTGCGGATTCGGATACAGTCTCATCCTCTGTTTCCGTGGTAAAGCGTTCCGACAAAGTGTCGTCCGCCTCTTTCATTGAAGCGTTGTCATTAGACTCCGCGATTGCATCTTCCAAATCAGTTTTCTCAGATTGTAATAATTTTTCATTACTAAGTTTGAAATCTGTCGCGTCCTTTTTCTCTGACATTTCGTCCCTCTTTATCGATACATCAGAAGCAATAATCTTAGATTTCTTTTCAATGTCCTTTGCAACATTCAAAGAATGACTATCATCAACATCTTCTTTCTCAACTTCGAAAATTTCTACAATCTCTACCGCAGTTTCACAAGTATTAATATTAGACTTGTATTGTTTATCCTCAGATTGCTTTTCAATTTTCCTTCCTTCTTCCTTATCTTCATTAGATTGCTTCGTTTTTGTTTGATCTGATACACTCTCATCGAGTTTCTCGCTCATTTTAAATTCATTCTTCTCTTGTCGATTGTCTTTGCCTTGTATTATTTCCATTATTTCGTCAGCTTTTAAATCCATACTTCTACTTAATTCAGACATTCTATCGGCTTCTCTCTTAATTTCACTTTTCAGAGCTTGACTCATTTCAAATTCCTTAATAATTTCTTTCTTTAAAGATAAATTCTTTTCGCCGAAAACTCTGGGAATTTTTCGTACAGGCGGTATAGAAGGTTCGCTCAAATCATCTTCATCGAAATCGAAGCATGATAATCGCGACTTTTTATCATCTTTGTCAGAGACATGCTTATCCTCGCCATCGGAACCTGAAGTATCCTTCTTTTGTGATTTATTAAACATTTCGTTGGATCCTCCATTGCTCTTGGTATCTTTTCCAGAATCTTCGGAAAATTCAGATTTCTTGTCAAAACCAAATTGTACGTTCTTTGAAGCATGCAAACTATCTAATGAATCTCGTATCATATGTATCGATGATAACTCTTCAGTTTCCTTAAGTAATTTTTCAGTTTCCGCTAGAATTTCATTGTTCTCCGTAACTCCAGCGGCATCTTTTTCACTGTAATGCTCGCTATCGTCGATACTCAATCGCTCTTTCGTAGGGGAATCATTTAATCTGTTATTTAGCGAATTATTTACATCAACACTCGTTTCTTCATCTGATTCGTCATCCCAGTCAGCCAATAACTTTTCTCGCAATTCCGGATCATTCTTCTTTTTCTTATTGGATTTTTCACTCTGTTTTAAATGCTTTCGTTTAGTCGATTCCAGCTTACCCTCAGTCTTCTTTTTATTCGATTGATTTTTATCTTTCTTTATATATTTTCTCTTCGGTGTGCTTGTATCGGAAATCCTATGTGACTGAGAATATGTTTTTACTTTCAATCGCGGCGTCGGCGAATCGTCGGATCGATGACTTTTTATGTGACAAATGATGACGTTAACACGTGAGGAAGTAAAGTTGCAAAAGTGACAGCGATATACCATGGAACCTGTATTTGTTGGAGTCGATGGTAAACTGCTGGGTTGTTGACGAATGCGAACCTCGTGATCGCTCTCTCCACGTAGAAAGCGCGGATGTGTGATCTTCCTTATGATCTCTGCACTATCGCTGCGCCTATGTCCTTCCTCACGATCACGCTTTTTCTTTGGAATTTTCTTCTCGCCAAACAGAGCAGAGATGTCCGGCTTTTCTTCTGGAGAAAATTTCTCTTGATTCAATATATCAGGATTTCCTCCTGTTAATTTTTCTGCCGTTTCTACATCACCTGGGAATTTGTCCATGTAACTGGCACCATCTTTACTCTTGCTTCTGTATCTATCTACTCAGATGTACAAAAAAAAAAAAGAGAGAGAGAGAGAGAGAGAGAAGATTAAAAATTTTGATCATATAAGAAAACTTGTATTATAATTTGTATCATGTACTTACCTAAACCTTTTTTTATAAATTCATCTTTAAGCGTACAGTTGTACTTATAAATTTGTTGATAATTTTTCACAAATTCGCTGAAAGAAAAATTATTGAAAAGAATGCTTTGAACAATTTGTTTCGTATATTAAAACTAAAATTTTCATAACTTACAAAGTATCTTCTTGAAAAAACTTTACTGCCGCTATTAATGGCTTCTTTTTAAATTCGGTTTGAATATCCTCGGGCAAATTGTCTAATCCAATGACTTGGCCTGGCCACCAGCATGCTCCTAATTTAACCCAAACGACATCTCCATCCAAATAATTGATTTCCGTTTGCTCACACATTTTGACAAAATATTTGCTCGAATTCTTTCTTTTATAAATTTAACATTGGCGAATACCAAGAGAGCTCTTTCAAATCAATTCTCTTTCAAATCAATTCTCTTACAGAAGTATTGATATGCTGTGCAAGGATCAGGATGCTATATAACAAAGAAAGTTTCTTCAAGTTATAATCTCAGTGTATAATTAAAATATTTGATACATATAATTCTTATTTAAAAAAAGAATTAAAAAGAAAAAATACCTTTGCATACAAGTAGGATAAACAAGAATGACGTATCATCAGATAAGAGCAAAATGTTTCTCTCTTGAATAATTATTTATTATTCTTCAAATGCAAAAATTGTCAGGTATATTCAAATCTCACATAGATACGTAACCTTCCATAACAACCCTCTGTAATCACTAAAGATTTCAAAACACGATTAAACCGATCAGAATTATTACTGCACGTTTGTCCAAATATTTGGTCGCATCTGTAAAACGTATTGCAAATGTCCCTTGAGCAAATCTTCCCCCAGAATCCCAAGCATGCTCCCTCGCGACAGTCATAAAAATAACACCGATGACTGACACAGAAGTACAGAAGCACAGAAGCACAGAAGCACAGGAGCACAGGAGCACAGGAGCACAGGAGCACAGGAGCACAGGAGCACAGGAGCACAGGAGCACAGGAGCACAGGAGCACAGGAGCGCAGGAGCGCAGGAGCACAGAATCAATCCCGCGTATTAATGTGATGACTGAGGCAAACAGGTCCACAGCATGTTCGCGGAAGAGCCAAAGTACGTGGCTCGGCTACGTGATCCAGCTACCTCGATGCTGACGTTGCTGACGATAGATACGTCGGGCATCTTAGCCCACGAGTCGCGTGACGAGTCGAGCGGTCAACCTTTGGTATATGTGTTCCGATACCCGTACCTCTGGATCCGTCCGGGACGAGCCGCCGGTTGAACGCGCGCGACAAACACGCTCGCGCGCGTGTTCGTATATACGGTGCGTCGGAAAATAGGCGAGCGTCGTCTCAGAAACGCAGCGGGGAAGGCGCGAGCGCGAACGCGCCCGCGCGCGCTCTGTCTCTCCCTCTCTCCGTCCTTATCTCTCCTCGTTGTCCCGTTCTCGTTCGCTCTCACTCGCTCGCTCGTTCGCTCGCTTTTTCTCGCGCGGCACTCGCTCCACCGTTCCTCACCGCCGCCTCAAATCGCGCACCGCTCGGTGGCTGCCAGGTGAGCCTCGACGCGTGATTCCACACGCATGTAATCACGGAGTAAAGCAGGTCTGAGCCGAACGGAACTAGGCCGAGCGGACGACAACACCGTTTTCGAAGGCGCTACGTCGTTCGCGCAACACGACGTACGTATATGTTCAGCGGTTACCCGACTTGCAATGGGGCCTCACACGGTGGATGGAGATGCGATGATTGAATATATGCTATAGACCGAATACTACCTTTTCCGTTTCTCGCCTGTGTCGTCGCGCGTCGGACCACAGGCTTGCCAACCGATGGCGCGCCTTTCGGATTGCATTTTTTCCCCTTTTCATACGACGCGGTAGACATCTCTTTCTCGCGAGATTGATAATTAACTTTTGTTACTTGATTAGAGCGAGCACATTAATCTCGACAGTCAAGATTAAGAGTTTACATCGCACGAATGGCACGAAATCATCATTCGCGATGATCTTTTTAAAAATATGTCGACCAGTTGACCATCCTGCGTCATTATGTCGCATCGTTGAACACAACCTGAACGCTGGGCGTCTGGACATCGTCGACTACCACAACTCGACACTCGCGGCGCTAGTGTCGCGATCGCTTCGGTATTGTATAAATTACCGTTGTCGTTGTCGTCGTCGTCGTCGTCGTCGTCGTCGTCATCGTCGTCATCATCGTCATCGTTGTTGTTGTTGTTCAACGGCGTCGTTCAATTATTCTCAGCGCGCGTCTCATTTGACGATCGCATCGCTGTTTTAGACATTTTACGAACCGTGACGTCGACATCGAGATCAATCGCGGTCGACTTTTTTTGTCAGCTTGTCACCGCGTCTCCGCGGTTTAACGCCGGAAATACACGGTTCGCCGTTGCGTCAATCTCGAAGTGTGTCTTCGTTGGTAAACTACAGAAAGATGGCGACCGCTGTACCGTCGAGATTCGCCGTACTCAGTCTCGAGGACGACGATTACAAACCGAAGAAAACGCAAAAGAGCGCGACAACGAGCAAAACTAACGCCAAGAATAAAGGCGACAAGTCGAAACAGCAGCAACAACAACAACAGCAACAACAGACGAATAAAAAAAAGCAAAACAAAGTACGACTCGTGCATTCGTCGTTGAGTTTTTGTTTTTGATTAGCCGGCGAAACGTCAACCGGATGCGACGTTGCGGCGGGAAATCACGACGTTTCAAATTCTTTCGACGAGTGTCACGTGTTCTTTTCTTAATTTCAGGGAAAAAAGAAGAAAACGAATAATGACGATCAGCAGTGGGAACAATGGAAGCAAAAGGATACGATGGTAAAATATCAATTTTCCATTAAATTGTATGATTAACAATTAGTAATTCGTTTCTTGATTTTACATCAGGCATTTATTATGATCAGATATATATTTTACAAATTATTTTCATGTATTCCTTTGGATCTTGTTTCAACAATTTAATTGTACAAAATGTACAAATTTTTTAATTTTCCAATTTTTCTTTTACTGGAAAGTATATGATTCAATATTTAAAATTATTTTTGATTTTTTTAGATGTGTTTGTAATATTTGATAATTGTATATATCATAATTTTTTCGTCTTTATCATATGATAATTATCTTAAGGCTATCGAGGAAACGTTTGAGCAAGAATTGCATCAAGCCATTTTGCTATCAAAGCTGGCATACGAAGAACAACTAGTTAGTGTAGCAAAAAATGAAAAAGAACAAGAACAGAATAAAAAACCTGGTAAAAAGTCGAAAAAGGCGACAATGTCATTGGAAGAATTTAATAGTATGGGAGTAAATGCTACGGTAGCACCATTAATAAATGAATCTGTAGATACAAAATCAAGGGGTATGATTGTATTGATTAGCCTATGAATAAGTGAAATATATATATATATATATATATATATATATATATTAATATAACATTAATATAACAATTAAGTGATTATCTGATTCTGTAGAAGTAGATGCGGAGTTTTTTGAAAGGATGGAGAAAGAAACGAAAGAAGAAATAACAAAAGGAAAAGAAAAAGATATATTGAAAGCTAGATTAAATAAAATTGACGACGATATAACGTTTGCACAATTAAGAGTGGAAATTGAGAAACGTGACGAAATAATAAGTCAATTGAGAACCGAAGTACATACTCTGAAAGAAGAATTGACACAAGTTAAAGAGAGAAATAAAAAGCTTTATCAGATATTGTCACATGGTGAGAGTAAGTATTGCATTTCTACGAAATTGCTCAACTTTGTATTTTTATATTTTTATATTGTATTTTATATTTTTTGTAATCATTCTTTTTTCTTTTAGTGAAAGATAAAGCATCAGTCTTGGCTGAAGTCGCAAAATTACAAGAAATACGAGACGAGCTGACATCTGAAGTTGCTTCTCTGCATGCCCAATTGGAGCAAGAAAGATCTAAAACACGTACATCCAGTACAGATGTAAAGACATCTAAACAAACTGTAAGATTCACATGTTTTATTGATTTTTCTTGAAATTAGAAGATTCTATATTTAATATATATTGTGTATTTCAGAACAAGAAGAGGCCGGCCAGTGAAAATGCCTAATTCGCTTTTTGCGAAAACTACTATTGTGATCTATAAATTTTAATTAATACCGTACATATTGATTAAGTAGCAATTTGAAATGAAGGAATATTATATTTGTAAAAAGGAAATTTGTTTTCTCATACAACATGTGTTGTATTAATTCATTATAGATAAGTTAAAGATACGTCAGATAGCAAGATAGTTTTCCTTCCACGAATGATATATTGTGCAAGCAAGATTAGTGCGGCCTATGTGTCTGCATTTTATTTCTGTTTTCTTTTTAAATGATCGTAATGCATACTTTATTTTTCATATTTTTTACTTTAAGTTAAATATTTTTTGAAAACGTTACATTACAGAAAATTTTCTGAAGAAATATTTGTTAAAGCTCTTCCAAATAAGTATCTCGTAACGTATTGTATTATCTTCCGAATTGTATATTGGTATACATACACATTCGTGTGAACATAAATATATATATTTATATTCACATATGTACACGGATGTAGAGGTATGCTAGTTAATATACATATTATATTACGTAAAATATTTTGTAATAAAATATTCTACAGAACATATGTTGAACATTTTTATTCCTTTCATGTTTTTATATACTTCGGCTAATATATTTTTTATTGCCTGATCTGTAAAATAATTCGTGTAAAAAATTGAACATTTAATGTGGAAAGGAGAATTTTACATGTTATTTCTTCGATAGTTTGATAGGTATTACTCCATAATGTTTTATTCTATTTTTTATATTCATTTACATAGAAAAACTTTCCATAATTTTAATTTTAAATCTCCAGAATATATATATATATATAGGATAATATAAAATGATTAAATATTTTAACTCTATTCTATAAAACTTAACCGATTTGTCCATCTTACTGGCTTTTGGAATTATTCTTTCAAAAAGTTATTAATACACAATTATTCTTTGTATCTTTCTCTGTTAATAAAAATGTATATGTCTATAATGTTAAACTAAAATGAATTTATATTTGGGTAATTTCATGCAAAAGTTAAATTTCGTCCGTTATTTAAAAATTAGTGAAATGCAAGTTTTGTGAATAAATACGTAATGCGGTTCTAAATTAATGTTCTGATTTCTGAATTTGGACAGTTTTGTTTCTGCCCTATGCGATCATCAGCATCTCCATCTGCCAATTTTCAGTCCTTTCAACCATCCCAGTGGGCGGTGCTACGCCCATTCGCTACGATACTAAGCTTCATCCGGATTACACGTGCGGTTGCGCATTTTTATGGAAATTTTTTGTTCACTTTTTCTGCCTCGAGTTATTCCACGTGAATTTTTTTCGAGCTCGCTCCCGGCAACTTCAACATGCAGTTCGATACGTTACATCTCACGTTCCGATTCTTCTTTTCTTTTTTCTCTTTTTTTGTACGGCTTTGCTCCATTCGTTCTCCTGTACACTGTAAAAAAGAGAATTTTTGTATTCCGCGTTAGCTTTATATATGTATTATGCTTTGTACAAAAAAAGCCTTCTTGTATTTTATTTTCGATCGTCTTATCATCTCTCGATAATAGAAAATTACATGGTTATATCAATCGCGAAAATCTCGACAGCTTATCGAAAGTATAAAACACTATGATCAATACGATAATTTAATTTTGTTCAGACATTGTGATTTGTGTAATAGAGCAAGGACAGAGAAGCGCGTCCTCGTCTCTTTTGACTGAAATCTTGACCAATAAAAGGGACATTAGCGCTAAGTGGACGCTTCGCCTACTCGGGCATAGCCCTGTTTGTTACACGAGAGCAAGAGGGTGACGAATGCAAGAGGGATACGTTTAGCGATAGGTATAACTGCCACCTAATTTGTCATATATATATATATATATATATAGAGCTTTCTGCTATCGATATATCCAATTTTCAAGAAATGGGAGAAAGATGCGCGCACACAATACACGTACAACTGTACTCTTTACGAGAGAGATGTTATATATTTTTTTATAAACAACAGGAGGCTTGTTTCTTACACTTTGTGATTAATAAGAGCTAGTAACTCGTTAAAGAAAGAAGACGTGATAAAACTATACATATAGGCACATTCTTCATAAGATTCAAGATTAATAATCCAATGACATTATGATGTTTCAGAATAATTGTCAGAATATATAACTCTTCAACAATAATTATCGTACTTTTATTTTACTGAAAATAAAAAGTTGTTTTTTTTTTGGAATAAAACGCGATTTTCTCGAATCCATCACTGTTGCAGTAAGAGAAAGACAGATGTAGAGGAGAAGGGATGAGAGAGACAGAGACAAGTGGGAAGAAGAGGACGTCGAAAGAGAACACGGTAGATTGAGGGTTTTAGGACGCGCGACGGTATAGGGGGTGACAGTGGGGATTCATTATCTGACAGTCTATTGTCATTCCTGCGGGCTGAGATTTTGCTCGGGCCAAGAGTACCGCGGCATTACTGTGCTTGCCTATGTGTGTGTGTGTGTGTGGTGTGTGTGTGTGTGTGTGTGTGTGTGTGTGTGTGTGTGTGTGTGTGTGTGTGTGTGTGTGTGTGTGTGTGTGTGTGTGGTATGTATGCGTATCTAGGGAAAAGGGAGTAACGAAATATGATATCCTCTTTTTAAAAATACGTTTGTTGAAAAGTCAGAGCCTTCAGATGGCTATGCATTTTCTCCTGTATCTAGAACGACACGCGCGAGTATCTCTTTATTGTTTTCATATTTATAAGTATTTTTTTCTAAAATCATTATTTTTTTTCTTCCTTGTTATTAACGATTTGTTATACATCAAACTTGTGAAAAATCCTGCTTATTACGAATGTTGAATATTTTATTTTAAAAATATAGTAAAACATACAGTCGCCATTATCCTTTTCAACTTTAAGCTCCCATCCACAAAATTTGATTTTTAAAATTTGATTTGTTGGTGAATCCAACTTGAAATTATAGTAGCAATAAAAAAAGATAATGGAATAAAGTTAAATGTGCGAAGAGACGCGTCTCGCGCTCACGGGATGACTGGAAACCTCGCGATGCTTCTCTATTTCTTTTCAACGGGAAAGCGTACCGTGTACGCGCGCGCGATATATTAACATAAAAATGTCAAAGAAAGTAACGCTTCTCAAAAGCGATCGCAATGTTATTTATCAGATACGTGTTACGTGTCACTATTCGAGACAAGATGCGAGAAACAGAAAAGACGAACGGAAAATTAATTGGAACATTAGACAGGAAAATTAAGGAGACCCGAGGACAGCGGAGGAGGACTCTTGTTGTCACGACGTTATTCATCTCGTGTACATCCGCGGTGTCATTAATGCTCTCTCCCGCGGATACAGCGGCATACTCCAAGTGTGTGTATCGTACGTATGTATTGCCAAGCGAAGAAATTAAGACTAACGAGGAAAGTATTTCTACGTCGCGGATGAATTTCCTGCCAACGACGGAAATGAACTTTCCGTAGGATAATGAGATGGCGCGAGATCTTCGAGTTTCGTTCGATCGAAATAATATCCGGGAGGATAACTCGTCAAACGACACCTGGATTCGTATAATTCGATACAATCAGAAGCGAAGATACTCCGCGAGGATCTCCTCGCCTTATGGCGACGACGTTTGATTTTATATCTGTTTTACAAAAGCGAACGGAAAAGGAAAAGAAGTGAAAGTGGTGATGCAATAAAGGAATGACATTTGGTACGATACGGATTCACACTTTGCCATTTTATAAATAATATTTATATTATATTTATACAGGTGACGACGCATTAGTCGAGAAAATTTTATTATTTTATTATTTTATTACGTGTCTTACTATGGAAGACTCGAAGACTCGTGATAAGCTCATAGGTATATAATCTCACATTTTGTATCGTATCATTTACAATTCATTTTACAAAAGATCTATTTAAGGTAATTTCCGAACAAGTTCTTTATTACTCGATTGGTAAATTTAGCTATATTGTTGTTTTTCAAGTTTTTTACTCAATGCATGTATATGTTTGCTTCAACATCTGTAACATACGATATTAGAGTTATTCGATACCACCGTCGTGCCAGTTGACGTACAAGGTCTCTCTCAATGGTAGTTTGGATCATTGAGCAATTATAATCCGTATTGTCGCAACCACTAGACCTCTTGAATACGTAATGTGTCACGAGTCAGATTACATCGCCAAGATCAAGTAGATTCCGCATAATGTATCCGTATCAAACGATCAAATCGCGTCCATATTCAGCACATCGTTCGGCAAATTGACGCTCAAGACAAGATACATGTTGCAAGGTACATCTTGCTCGATCTATCGAAACTTGTTATCATCATGTTATCATCATGTCGAAGCTTGATATCTATCTACCGATCGCGTATCGACGAGAAAGTTTATATGTATGTACATCGTATAAAAAAATGTCCAAAAGTACTCTTAAAAACATATCACTATCACTATCACTTTTCGATACGATTTGAGATTTGACATACGTACTCAAGTACTCAAAAATATCGTATTTCGTATCAAAACTTTTATAGTTCCCTTATTACACAAAAAAAGAAAAGGAAATACAAAAGTGCTCTGTCACAAGATGACCAAGACGATCGAGAAAAAAAATGTATAAAGAGGTGTAAAACGCGGTGACGCGGAAAGTCACCCCATCTCTTTGCCGAATCGTAGTCGTGATTTTAATTATCGTGATTTTAATTATCGGATCGGTTCGAATCAAGGGGGTATTCGATATTTTTACGTACCGAGGTCGGTGCTGCGCGGTGCATCGCGTAGAGTCCGCCCCCGTCCTGTCCATCCGTTCATCGATGCACGCGCGCACACGAAACGATTAAAGTTTTACAAGTATCGATTCTATCACGGCGTTAACGTTGACAGACAGAGGGATCGTCAAAGAGCATAATAATTACTGCCCGAGCCCGCAGAGAAGAGGCTCAACCCTTTGTTCTATAGTCATTTTACGAAAAGGGGCTGTCCGCGCGGGGGATGCCGCGAAAGGGTCGCTCATGGTTGGAGAGCATCCGTTTCAACCGCACCGCATTATGTAATTGATCTGAGCCTTTCCTACGAATACGATCATACGCTTCGAATGGATCTTGTCTCTCGTGCTTGAAAATGTCAAGAGAGAGGGAGGGAGAGAGAGAGAGAGAGAGAGAGAGAGAGCAACGTCACTTTACGTATTTGCGATAAGCGGAATAGAAGAATATCGCGATTCACTTTTCTTCTTTCTTCAATTTTATTTATCGGCTTTATTAATGAATGATGAAAAGGCTAAAGATGCGACAGTTTTACATCGTTTACAAAGCTGATTAGAAAACGCTTTACACGTTCGTGTCAAAAGAAATATGATTCTCGGTACGATCTAACGTGTTATTTTTTTTTTTTTTTTTTTTTTTTTTTACATTCGCCATCGATGTATTCGACGGCATGCGGATATAATGTAGAAAATCCGCTCGTTATAGAGATCTTTTTGCGCATTTGTATGGGCAGGGGAGATCGTGTTGCATCGAGGCGCGTGATTCACAGATTTCCGAATTTGCCGGAAAGTCATAATTAACAGAGGCCGATGCGTGTAACGACGGACACAATTAGAAAATGGTATACAGCGCGGATTCCTGCCCTCTTTCTCCCTCTTGTGCCTGCCGCCCTTGCCGATGCAGCGCGATTAATGCGCGCCCTCCATTATTCATTTTCGTTTATATATTCGTCGCGGTAACGCGCGAGGGGGACAGGGGTGCGCAATCCCCGAAAAGACAATCAAACGGGAATTATATCATCAGTCCGCGAGTTCGCTCTCTCTCTCCTCGCGCGTACACACGTACGAGGCCGCGCACACAACCGCGCACATCCCGCGACGGTAGATATTTAATTAAAGTTGTTTGCGCGACCAAGTTCGGAAACTTTGGGGATAACTTACCGTCCGGGAAGCACCACACCGCGAGGAAGGAGACCGCGTTTAATTGTCCCCGCATTAAATGCGTCCTTTGAGTTATGTTCGTCATCGCGTGTCACCGGAAGTCGCTATCGAGCTATGCATCACCGCGCTATATACCGCGCCGCCAAATTTATTAATGCCGATGTCCAATTAATTCTTCTGCTTTTCGGTAGTCAATAGTGTGTTACAAATATGCGTTACAAATATAATATAATATTTCATTTTTTACATACTAAAACTGCCGCTGTTTTGCATCTTATTGATTAAATTAATTGCTTTGTATAAATTTTTTTCATACATAATTATGCTCATATAATAACTGTTCAATAATTGTACACTTGTAGATATGCTAAAAGTAAAGAGCTTTCCGCCACTCTTACTCGGCGGAAAGAAAAAGAAGAAAGAAAGAACTCAGAAGAAAAGTACGCACGACAATCACACACAGATTTGGGAAAGGTAAGAGATAGCGAGGTAAGAGATAGCGATAACGAATATTCGTGTGGCGTTTCCTGAGAAACGAGAGGCCACGCGAGATCACGTAAACGTATTCGTGTCAAAAGCAGCTCCGGTCGAGACCCGAGTTATCCTCTGCGACCCCACTCTGTCATCTCGAACTTACTTCGCCTCCTTTCAACCTCCGCACAGCCGCGGCTGTTATTTCATACGTGATATTCTACCTTTCCCTCGTATATATTCCGTCATGATTTTTTTTCTCGCTATGCGTAAAATGTGAGTTACGTTTATCGAGCATACATTTCGAAAACGGATGGATCTTTATTGCGAAACAGGCGGTCGCAAATTAAATTCACACACGAGTATTCATGTATTCCAATTCCACTCTTGTCGCGCGAAAGGATTTTTTTTTTTTTTCAAAGAGAACTTTTTTTAAAGTTTCATTTATATAAATTGTATTTTATCTAAGATAAATGAAAGACTTGAAGATTTCAAAACAAATCCGTACAAATTGCATCGTAGATACTTGGACTATCGCCAGCAAAATCTCTTTCCACACGATTCGTCGTACATGAATACTCTATTTAGGGAATAAATATTAAATTGCGAAACGTTCACGCCGTCTATCGTTGTACTTAATTTCTGTAAAAAGAAAAATTTTCTGACACGCAGCACTGTAAAACTGTAAAACTGTAAAATCTCAGTCGCACTACTTGGAGCGCGAGTGCATGTCGAGTGCATGCATGTGATCACCAATGTTTCGCGCTCTCTCTGAAAAGCTCGCCGTGATAAAGCTTCTGTCGTTTCCGACAGGACGCTGTTGCTCGTGCTCGTTGAGTCGCGCCAAGATCTCTCTGAAAGCCCATCGCGGCATGACGTCGCGATGCTTTGGATTATCGCGTTAACATATACTACTCCCTCAATTAAAACGCGAATTTGCATCAAATTTCTTGAAAAAAATTATTCATTTTATCAATATTAGATTACATAGTATTTTATTCTTTTTCGGACCCCACACTTATTTATAAAACTGATTTATTTGATATTTTCTAAAGTGGACTCTACGATTTTACGATTCTACGACTCTACGAAGGGACGAAGTAATAAACGCTTTTTAACTTTGCGTAAAATATTATTTTCGTAATATTATATCGATAAAATATAAGTAATATAGGTAATATAGGTAATATAGGTAATATAGATAAATATAGATAACGAATAACGACAAATGATAGAAATACGTGAAGAGAAAGTCATCTTGAACATTCCATGACATCTTTTCTCTTCATTTTATCAAATATATTACATTATAATAATTTCATCGCTTCTACATCTTGCGTTACTTGCGAACCTGAGAAATATCATAAATTTTTAAACGAACAAATGTCGAGAAAACCCAATTCAAATGTTCGATTTACCAATCACTTTGACACGCGATCCATTTACAGCTCTTGAGATAGATAGTGTAAGAAAACTTAGTTAGGAAGGGAGAACAAAGATCTCGTTTCATACATTATCTTGATAAAGATAGTCACGCACGCATTTTCGTGATATTTAAGGATCACGGTCGCTCGGAGGCGGTTTCGAACTCATCGCATCTCTCGCGCCGGAGGGCAAAGCGGATTCGCAGGATGCATATCCGGCAACCTGTCGACAACAAGGACCCAATATGGGAAACGTGCAATCGGGCCGACGGAGGGTTACGGCCGCCCGCGCGTGTATCGCGCACATGACACACGTTCACGTGCGTGTGTGCGTGCGTGCGTGCGTGCATGCATGCGTGAGTGCGTGCGTATGTGCATGCGTGCATGCGTGCGCGCGTGGGTCGCGTTAAGTGTAGCGTAGCTCTATGATTCTCACCCAGGCTCATTCCATCCATCCCCATCCTCCACCCCCGCGGAGCGCTACTACCCCTTCCAATGGCGCGCGCGCGCGCGAGCACGTCCCCCTTGCCGCTACTGTTCCCCGATCCTCCCTAAACCGCCCCGTGTCGTCCCCCGACGTCGCACCACGTCGTTGCTGTCACCAGGCTGGCAGTCGCATCGTATCGCAAACAAAAGACGAGCGAGCGCGCGCCACTCATCGCTCGCGCTCGATGCGACAGCGAGTGACGTCCCCCAACACTCTCTGCCTCTCACCCTTGCCGAGCCCACGCGACTGCGGCCATCCCCCGTAAGCCCCCTCCCCTACTCCTTCGTCGCTTTGCTTCTTCTCTTTCCCTCTCTCGCGTGACGATTCATTCTCCTTATCGCTCCAATTCGCACCCTTCTACCCAAATACGGATACAGTTGGACGGAGAAGGAGAGACCGGCACGATTGGAACGACGGACCGACAGAGACGCGGCAGAGAGACTACCACTCTTCCATCTACTCTGCCTTCCATCCGGTCTCTGTTGTCACCCCCTCGACACCCCCTTCGACGCCACTGCCGCTGCCGTCGCTCTTCTCTTCCACGGCTCTACGGTTCCTGCCCGCCTGCCTGCCTGCTTGCTTGCTTGCTTGCTTGCTTACAAGCCTGCCTGCCTGCCTGCCTGCCTGCCTGTGCCTGCTTGCCTGTCCCTCAACCCACCCTCTGGCCTACTCTTCAAGCTTGATTCTCCCGCTCCCCTCCCCCCTCTCTCTTCTCTCTCTTTCTCGAATTCCCCGCTGTTGCCCCCGTTTTCGCTTGGTTCTCTTATGCCATCCTCTTCCTCCCGTCAAAACTCAAACCATCGGCGACCACCACCATCATTGTAGTCACCCACACGCCACAGCAGACTCCAGGCAGGCGTACCGTACAGCAGAGCTATCTGTTGTTATCACCAGTTATTTGCATCCCTTCGTAGTCGGAGGGGCGGCCGCCGCTCTCTACCTACCGTTCTGCCTGCCGCGAGAGAGGATGAGTGGTAGATGTGGATGGAGAAGAGGAAGGGGCGTGAGAAGCAAGTGGGTGCGGAAGTGGGAGAGAGCAGGGGGAACTTGAAATTCTCGGGAGCTTTACTTCCCGGGAATATTACGCACCCCGCTGCGAGCTCTCACTGCGAGCGCGCGACTCGAGTGATTCCTCATCTCTCGCTCTTTTCTCTTAAACCGCCTTCTCCTTTCCCGCGCGCCCCTTTTACGTGCCCCGCGCGCGCGGAGCGACAGATGCGCAACACCAGGATAAATCTCGATTAAACGAGCGCGCGGCCGCGTCCAACGTCGGGCGGCCTAACGGCGGCGAGAGCCGCGATTTCGCGAGACAGTCCGCGATCGAGGGTGTAAGAGAGTCTCGACGTAAGAACGAAAAAAGTCAAATACAAATCAATGATGCTTTGATTCCCGCATGCCCAGTTTTACTTTTAATATAGCATTTTTTGCCATCTGAATTTTGCAAAAATTATGAATTTACACGAGTCTTCTCTCACGGCTTTAACCACCAAGTCGAATTTGAAACGTATCGTTGCTAGTTATTCATTCTTTTCGTCATTTCGTCGCGAGTCTTTCAATTATAATAAATAAAATTTATTCGAATATCTCGATATACTCAACACGATTGAAGATTTATATAAAGAACATTGACTGAGATTTAAGATGTCGAGATTTAAGAGATTGTTTTATTGAGAGATGTTAATTCAGAGATTCAAAATAGTTTCACATCACGGATTTTCTAACGTAAGAAGAACGCGCGTTCGCATTAAATGTATATTGTATGTTTACGGAATATCAGTGTTTCATTCGTGTTCTCGCACTCTTGTTCACCAAAGTCGGATTAATGCAAGGGGATTACGAATGTATGATCAGATTTTTGAGTTGCACACAATGACGCGTCCTTGAAAAACAGCATTATCGAGAGAATAAGTTGCAACCAACGATGTCCTCAATTTTCACACGTTGCGAGTGATGCGGAAGAAGGGGAGAGAGATGCCGGGGCGAAGATACCATAGAGAGATCTAGCTATAACCGCATTGTACCGAGTACCCATATCGGCGAGAAGCGTTCTCGAATTCCGCCTACCCGGGGCTTGAGAGGGAGAAGAACGAGTGAGAGAGAATCGTAATGAGAAAGGAGACTAGGCGATAGGGAAAAGAGGATGGAAAACCGAAGAAAGAGTACTGACGAATCGCCGGTGTTTAAAATTCCTCCGAGACTTGGCTGTTTCGCGCTCTTTTCATCGCGAGAGAAGACGGCCGATATCGGAGGCCGGCGTTGAGGAATGCGGAAAGAGGGCAGATTGAGGTTGCAGGGGACGACCGAAAAGATGCGGTGGTGGTGGTGATGATGGTGATAGTGGTGGTGGTGATGGTGGTGGTGGTGGTGGTGGTGGTGGTGGTGGTGGTGGTGGTGGTGGTGGTGGTAGTGGTGATTGTGGTTTGGAGAAAGCTAGGAGAAGGGTTGCAGTCGGGGACAGATTGCCGCGGGGACAAATAAGAGTGTATCCAGTCGCCGAACGCGCGACGAGGCGAATTTCGGGTAAATTGTTTCCCTGCACCCTTTCTCCCTCCATTTCTCCCTTCTTCCTCTTCGTACTACCTCCTCGGGTACTCGAGCCCGCAGAAGAGACTCTCGGTCCCGTCGAATCGTCGATTGAAATTTAGGGTGCTCACCCGCGAAGGACGGACTGTCTCTACCGCGGACTCACGATCGCCCCCGTAATCCTCTCTCTTCCTCTTACCCTTTCTCCCTGCTTTTCTCTCTTGGGGACAACGATTTCGAATCGTCACGCTGTGAGCCGATCTCGAAGTTGATATATACATTCGTGCATCTCATTCCTCTTCCCTAATTTACTCAGAATTATTCGAAAGGACGATTGTGTTCGTCAGATTGAAAGTGCAGATTCAAAACGCACTTGAGAAATGAGCTATTAAATACACAATCTGCTCACAAATGGTAGCAACGATTTTGCACAAAATGAATAAGTAGATAGATTTTGCTTTTTTATATTGTTATCAAGAAAATTTATTTGAAAAATGACATATTCGATAATGTTTTTTGTCTTCGTTAATTCGTGTATCTTTACGCAACAAATATCCGAAATTGAATAAAAAAATCATTTCTATATACGTTTCATAATTTCTAGTAATGTAATTTGTATGCAATTCCTTATGATAATGCCAATCGATATTGAAAAAATGAAAAATAAATATCATCACGATAAATATCCAGCGAATTTAGCGCGTTAGTGGCACACGTGATGTGCGCAAGAGCGACAGCTCTGAGAAATTCTATACATAATTAACGAGCGAAACGTGTCGCTGGTGCGTGCACAGATTTACCCTGTTCTCGTCCACATCGAATCGGCCGCCGGGAGAGGATGAGGGATAGAAACGGAGCGGCGACTTGGACGACGAGCGAGCGCGAGCGCTTTCACGCGTTGCTACCCCTCGCGGTGGACCAATTAGCATCGTTTCACGTATGGTGTGACGTAAGTGGTCATCCAGTCTCTGTGTCGAGCAAAGAGAGCGCGACTGCGCGCCGCAGGAAAAGTCTCGGTAAATAATAAATGCCCGTAACGCGCCGCGATAAACTTTTGGCGCATTATTTATCTCCCTCCCATTAATCGACCCTCGCACGTTGCAAAAGAACTAATTATCTCCTTCCTAAGGAAAATGCTCGACAATGTTGTCAGAATAATTTATCGGCTCGCGACGTTACTTATTAAAACAAAAAAAAATGTTAGAAAAGAAAAACTTTTTACTTTAGTGAAATACACGTCAGAAGATTTCCAAAAGTTCTTTATTAACGAATCAGTATTGAGATTTGAAAACGATGTCGATACATCGTACATCGAGGAAAATCCAACTTTTGCGATACATTATTACTTATTTCCCCTGATCTCACGTCAGTATAAATAAATAAATATAACATGTGTCACGAAATCACATCAATTTCTCACGTAATTCACAGCTAATAGAATTTGTTGTTTTTAACATTTATTTAGAAAAAGAAAAGCGAATTTGTCGTAGAGAACCTTTCATGGCAAACATCGGACGTGGCGATTACGCTTTCCCGATTTCTAGCGAATTTGACGAAACTGACGTGCGTTACGTTTGTTAGCATCCATGTATATATGTTCTCATATCTATTGAAGGTATCTCATAGTCGCTCATCGAGGTGCGTTCCCGCGTGTTCGGTTCCGCGAGTTTTGCCACGCGCGAAACGCATCCGCACGAGGGAAGTCCCGATATCCTTTGAAATCTAAATCCGTGCGCGAAAAGTTCGACCATTATCGATCTAGTTACGAAATTTAGAATGTCGATGCGCGCGGGGGGGGCCGATCCCCTTTTCGCTCGAATATCTGCTTCTTCCTTTCTTCTCGCTGCCTCGAAAAGATTTAACATCTAGTCCTGCCTCGTAGTTATTCGTACGATACATCTTCTCCTCCGAATTTTCTCCCCGCGACAAAACGGAGAAACCAAATAAACATAAAAAATGATCAAGGAGTAATTTTGTTCAAATTTAAGAGAGAAAGAGTGATGCTTGCCAAAATGCAAAAAGAATGGTACACGAGAGCGATGATCGGAGACATTCTAATATTCTTAATTATCCTACTTGCGAGATGAAGTCCCGCATTCCACGCTCTCATTGTTTATAGCACGACAAGCCGTGGGGAATTCGTGGCAAACTATCTGACGCGTAAACGCGAGTTTTTCAATTCCATCCGGCTTTAGAGATCGGCATGCTCGATTCGATCCCTTCGCGACGACGTGTAAACACGTACGTATCGGATATATAGGTATCCCGTCGAAGAGACACCCCGGAATAGAGAAGCGAAGGAACGAGCCACGGGGTGACGGTGTGGCGCGCACTCGCCGGGGAAAAAGATTCTTCTTCGCCTATATCTGTTTTCCACTTTTTTCCCCCGGCAGGACTACCGCGAGAGAGAACCAGCCCACCCCTCTCTCCCCCGCATTACTCTTCTCTTTTTAGTGCCGCCCTCCTCTCTCTCTCTCTCTCTCTCTCTCTCTCTCTCTCTCTCTCTCTCTCTCTCTCTCTCTCTATCTGTCACTCCATCTTCCTCCCGTTCCATTCTTCGCGCCGCGAACGCGCGCGGTCCCTCCCTCGCTTCCTCCCTGCTTCTCCTTCCCTCCTCCTCCCCTCCCGCTCCCTCTCCCACTTCGTCTTTGCCTCGAAATGTGGCATTCAACAGGGCTTCCACGCTGCTTGCGGTGGTGCGGAATCCGCGCCGGTTTGCCGCTACGCGCGCGGCTCGGCACGGGGGGGGTGCATCGGGGAAATGATGCGCAGATTGGCCGGATCATCTCAAAAACCACCACCCTCCCGCCTCCTAGCCCTCCTCCTCTTCCTCCACTTCCTCCGTTACCTCTTTCATCCCCTCGCGCTCATGTTCATCCTCTACCTCCCTCGCTCTGCGTTCTTCCGCAGGCAGCGTTCCCCGTTGCTCTCGCACCCTCGTCGCCGACGGTCGCCAAGGGATGGAATACAACCCCCACCGCCACACCGCCACCGTTACCGCCGCCGTCGCCGCACCATCATCGAACAACCATCCCGACTGCCACGCAGCCGTCGACGACGAGTGACTGAGTCCTCCGATTATTATCTCATTTGCCGCCGCGGCCAGCAGCACGCGTCAGACCCCGTGCAGCGGTATCAGCGGTATCCTTGGACGACGGGGATCCATAGATCGTCGTTTCCGGCCGATCGGTGGATCATCATTTACCAAGCGGCACCAACTTCTGGAGGGACCCTCCGCTCGCGCCGTTCGCCGCTCCGCTTTCCCTTCGCTTGCTCTGTTGCGCGTGCAGGTGAGTGCGAGGGATCTTGAGGGATCGCTCTTTCGCCGCGTGTCATCGAGATCTCGCGCGACGACGCGGAAAAAACGCAAACGTGCGGATCGTTCAACGCGATTTTGCGCCATTTTTCGTACTTGTTGTTTCGAAATTTTTCAAATCTTTCGAACGCGCGTGTAATTGAATTACAAATGCCATTTCTCTTTTCGTCAGAGTGAGAACTATTATATATCGTATTTTAGACTAAACGTTTCGCGAAAGGAGAAGATACTTATTTATTGTTAATTTTAAACGGCATTTACGATCAATTAATTAATTTCGTCTTCCACTATATCGTATATATTTGTCGCATATAAATTTGGTTAACTAATTTTAGATGGCATTCTTTTTTTTGTCAAATGCAAACGCGGCGTATCTTTTTTCGCGGGACGATTCTCTGTTGTACACCATACGCGGCACTTAATGATACCGTTTAACTGGCTATTTCATATGCTTTCCGTTAAACATCTGCTGTGCATATCGCATCTGCATGATAATCAAAACGATCAATTCTGTAAACGCGTTGTTTTCTTTTGATGTACAAGAATATATCGCAATTAACGCCATTATCACGATGGCCACGATAATTTTCATCGCGTAACAATCATAATGGCTCGTCTTTCGCATAATGTTATGATAATATTTATCCCCTCAGTTTTCAATTTGCAAAGAGATTTCATCTTTGGTATAATCTTGGTTAGATAATATTTAGACGGCAGTTTTATTAGATAAACAGTGTCCCTACCGAGAACAAAGTTCTCCTAATGAGACATTTTTGAGACATTTTGTATAATATAATATAATGTTTACGCGCGTCTTTCTTTTTATTATTTCGATCTTTTACACTATGCGGAAATACAGCTATTATCGTCTGAAAATTCATGTATTCTGATTTTGAGAAAATTTATCAAATAGTGTTGAATAAATAATATTTGTGTGTGTGTGTGTGTGTGTGTGTGTGTGTGTGTGTGTGTGTGTGTGTGTCACGAAGCGTCACTATGAAATAAGTATCAGATGATTATTATTTCTTGAAGATGCAATCTTTAAAGTACGTCCAAGAGTCGTGAGACAGATGCATTTCTTCGTGTGACATGGAGAATAAAATGCTTGAATTACGCAAAGAGTTCAATCATAAAAAAAGTCTGGATTCTACTGCGATCGATGGCTTTTTCTCCCTAAGCAAAGCAAGAAAATCTTCTTGCGAGAGCGCAATAAAAATATTTATATAAACGTGAAAGAATCGCGCTATTCTTCTCTCGAAGAGAAGTTAAAAGAATTAACTGTGAAGCTAATCGGTATGAAAAGATACGAGATTTTAAGTTTTAAATATTACTAGATAGTGCATTTAATTATATTGTAATTATTTATTTTGAAGATAAAATCACAAATCCTTCGACAGGATTATCAATAGTTATCGATTTATAATAACAGATTTCCAGGCAAATTGACATTTTTAAAAATACGCGTACGTACACGGAATATTTTTAGAAAACTTTCAAACAATATTTTTCGACAAGTTAACAATAAAAAATACGTGAAAATAGTTAGCGACTGAAAACATCGAGAACTGCCTTGGGGAGCGAAAGAAGCGCACGTTCACAATATCTAACAATGCAAAATGAAACGAGTTGCCACAAATTGGATGACGGTAATTATACCAAAATATTTCTTCTACAACGTACGTAATTTTTATAGGAAATACTATAAATTTAATAGGAAAATCCAACCAAATGAAAAAGTGCAATTCAAATATTTCTGACAATCTTTGAAATTGAAATGATGTGTACGCAAGATTTTACACGATGCAAGTCCACATGTATACATAGGGAAAAGACATTGGATTAAAAAAAAGATATCCAATCACATTGAAATTGATCAAAGTGATAGACAGATTGCAAGAATCCTATACATAGTGTTGTTACGTCCGACGGTCACACTAAACGCGCGTTCCGCGAGGAAGCCGCGCTCGGCAATAAACAATGCCGTTTAATAAAATACGTAGGCTTTATTCAAACTAATCAACAATAATTTCATGGACATACGTCTGTACGCCACGAGTCACTGCGTTCCTCGTAAACAACAACCGTTGTCCCGAAGAGCGCTTCACTTTTACTCCAAAATAGCGGCGGCTCGACTTCACTTGGCCGCAGAAGATTCGCGCGGTCATAACAGTATATGTATATAAACGAGAGTATAGCGAAAAGGGAAAAGTTATTGTCAAGTTGAATAAAAATAAAGCGAGAGGTATAATATACGTACATATATGGTTCATTATATATTTGATACGCTTCGCATCTCACGACAGAGATAGTGATGATAAAGCGAATATCGAAAGGAGGTTACAGGGATAGAAAGAAAGACGAGGAACGACAAAAGAGAGAAAGATGCAGGATCAGAGTTTAGGAGAGGGTGGCGGCGGCGACGGCAAAGGGTACCAGGGGCGGGAAACGGGGGCGGCAGGCCGAGGGAGGTAGAGCAGCGCGAATGCAAAATTTATTCGCAGCGACAGAGAATTGAAACAATCCGCCAATTAGAATCGTCGACGCGAATGGGATTATGCAGATTCGCGCCGCCCGCCCGGTGGCGGACGGGACTGGCAGCTGCCGCAGCGCGAGCGAGCTTAATTCAATCCGCCGAGTTGTCTTATGAATCGTAAACTGGCCTTCCCTCGCGCACCGCGTGAAATCGAGATCGTCTTTCCACGGCGACGGCGGTGACGACGGTGACGACGGTGACGACGGTGATGACGCGTCGTCGACGTCGGAGTGATTCGCGTGCTCTATCCGCGTCGCTCGCCTCAAGCGGAATAATAATATAACGTCCTCCCGTAAAGTCCCTTTACGATCTTTAGAATAGCTCTCGAGCTGGTACCATTGTCTCCTAAACGAGTCTCCGCGCGGAGGAAAAAAATCGTCGTTGCTCCGAAGAATTTCCTCTCGCGCACCGTTTCGAGCGAATGCTTCTTCTGGTATCTGGTTTTCCGGGAAAAATAAAAAATGGCCGCGTCTAAAAAAAACGCGAGACCAACTCGTTTTTCTCCAGGAAAATATATACAAATTTTGATAATTAAAATTATAGTAATTTGAAGCTTATAATTGGAGATTTAATGAAATGATTTAAAACAAATTCGAGAAAATTTTTTATGCGAAAAAACGCAGTCTCTTGTCATTACAAACTGTAACTTCGATATGCAATACGGATGGATGGAATTATGGCGGCAGCGGTGACGGCGGCAAGCGCCGGCAACGAGTATTTATCACGAAGAGTAAAACTGACAGCAGTCCATTTCCCGTTCGTCCTGCCTGTCTGGCTGAACATAATATCTCCTGACGAAACAACGTGGACGCCGTTTGTTTGGGAAACAATGGACCGAAACAATACCCGATCCCTCTCTCTCTCTCTCTCTCTCTCTCTCTCTCTCTCTCTCTCTCTCTCTCTCTCTCTCTCTCTCTCTCTCTCTCTCTCTCCGCGAACGCGCGGATACAGATCTCTTCTCCCTCCCCTTTCTCTCTTTATTTCTCTCTCTTTCTCTTTCTCCCTATCTTTCTACTTTCCACTTCTCGTTGCTCTTCACTCTTTCCACATTAAGATCCTTTCAGAAAAACCTTTGTTTTCTATTACGAAGAAAAATTTTTTCGACGATTGTAGTTTTTTCGCAAACATTCGTTCGTCGTGATCCTTGTCATCATCAACTAAGAATGTAAAATTAAAAAGATGAAATTTTCCAAATTGGTATTGTCTAAAGAACAATTTATCTTTTTCGCACAGACATTTTCTTGGAAAAAAAAGTCAACGGAAATTGATTAATATATTCCATAATACGAACTCAATAATGATAAAATTATTGTAAAGGCATTGATATCAATTGAAATGTTTGCATCAACGAGTCGCGCGAGAAATTCCAGATAACTTTGCGGAAATTCTCGCACTTGGACGAAAGCGAACGTGTGCTTGACAGAAATTAGTATTCCTTAATGGATGACGCGATATCCGGCTGGTTCATCCCGTCTCGCTGTAGACGCTGCTTTTCCTTGGTCTTAGACTTAAGGCCGGGAGCCATTCAATTAATTTCAGAAGACAATAGTAGCTCACTTCTACATCGGCAAATCGTGCCTGAACGCGTTTCGTGTACGCGTTCATTACATCGTCAAATTCACTGCTGCTTCGCGTCATTTACAGAATATTCGCGATATTGGAAAAACGAAATACTTGGAAAAATGAAATACAAATTCATGTAAGCATTTCTCTCTCTCTCTCTCTCTCTCTCTCTCTCTCTCTCTTACAACTTGTTAAAGATATTGTTAATTTTTACAAAGATAATAAAACAAAACTTACATATAAAAAAATAACGGTACGAAAATAATTGAATTAAATTTACCAGATAATTAGATCTGATAACGCCAAATTATCATTTAAATTAAGCGAAATGTAGTCGATATAAATATAAGAATTATATTAAAGTTGTAGAGATTATTCTATTTCTTTTATCAAAACAGCCGCCATAATGACGACAACCACGGGTGACCCATCGACTCTGAAGACTCCGGCTTCTCTATCGGGCGGAGATCTCGTTTCGCGCCTGTTGGCAGCTACTCCTCCGTATCTGTACAACGTGCCGTTGACGCCTCACAGTTTCTTCTTCAGCGAGATGCTACGCTCCTTCGTGCAGGCCAAGGCGGAGGCATCATCAGCCGGTGGTGGCAGCGGCGGCGGCGGCGGCGGCGGTGGCGGTGGCGGTGGCGGTGGCGGTGGCGGTGGCGGTGGCGGTGGTAATGGCAGTGGCAGCGGTGGTGGCGGCGGTGGTAGCGGTACGATAAATGCGCCGCGACGTCGCAAGCGATCCTGGCGAGACGCTCGGGATCGGCCGCTGGAGCTTACGACGAAGGAACGACCACATCACCATCACCATCATCATCATTATCACCAGCATTCGGACAAGTACTATCATTCTACGGCGCAACAGCAACCTCCTCAGGTACCGGCAGAGGCTCGTCTGGAGACCGACGGCAAGCGATCCGATGCCTATGCGGACACGATGGAGAGCAAAGTTGGCGCGTTCGACCAAAAGCCCAACTTTGGCAACGACATTCTTAAACCCATCGACGAGAATAAAACCGAATTTCCGCGGCAGCACGGCAAGAACTTCTTTGACGAACGACCGCGGCACTTTGAGCAGGCTCAGCCGCCGGAGAATATTTTCCCCGGCGGAGAAGCGCGAAAGATCAAGCCGGAGGATTCGCAGCAGCTGGATCGCAGTGGCGGCAGGAATTGTAATTTCGATAGCGGCAGGAGTTACGAAGATCGTTCAAAGAGTATCGTGCCCAGTCAGGATGTGTCGCCTCTGCAACTCTCGGATCAGAAGAAGCTGGACTTTTCGCGGGGTGGCCCCTTTCTGCCCGGAATGCCGGGCAGAGGATGCGAGGGCGTGCTTCAGGGAGTAAAGGGCTTCGCTTTGCCCGGCGCTATGTCCGGTCCGGCGGAATTTCTTCCTGGACCGTTGTGGTATCCGCCGTATCCGATGCCGCAGTCTTATCCCGGCATCGACCCCCTGCACTTCTTCATAGACTTACGCGTCTCTGGTCACATTTGGGATCGTAAACACGCGAACGAGCGACAACTGCCTTTCAAGAGTAAGCACTGCTCGGCCTTTAGCGTGCCGCAATCCAAGGAATGCGGTAATCGACCGTTGAATCTTACCCGCGACGAGGCCACGACGTCAAAAAATCCAGACGCGGAAAACACACGAGGTACCAATTATATTCTGAAACATCTCATGAAAACGTATCAAGACATACAACAGACAAAGATCTCCAGGACGGACGCGTCGATGGAGAACGAAGAGAATTCGAGGGAAGCGCAGCAAGGTAGGATATATCACCTTTGTATTTGCAGTTTTTTTGCGACCTTTTTCTATTTCCAACTATTATGTTTATTCCAACTCTTCTGTTTCTTTTTCCATTTGTCTGCTTAGGATCGAGATTATATGTTCTGTTCGTGACGTGTTTGTGACGTGTCCAAAATATTTTCGGAAAGATGAAAATGTCATTATTTCTATTGGCGATTATTTCCAAAGCTTCTCATCTTTTACGCTGTTATTTACATTATGATACATTAAAAAGTGCACTCCTCTTTGATATTTTTATTTTCTCTTATTCGATACCCTGAAGTAATCGTCGAACGTTATCTTCGCCATTTTAAAGAGACGTGTATGCTCGCGTAATAAAACGTTCGTAATAATCATGGTTTTTCAAGTTGGCGAGGACATCGCAAAAGTAGAAGACAACGCTAGTACGGTGACAAATTCTGAAGAAGAGAGAAAGGATTTGCGAGCTCTGATCGGTCTCGAATTAGTGGTAGACTACGTGAAGGAACCAAAGGATGACCCATCGATCGAGCAAACGTCGCAAGTAACGGAATAATTTGTCTATAACGAACGCGATTTGCAAAGGAATGCGCGATTTGCAAGGGATTCCCCCCCCCCTCTCCTCCCCCCCCGTAAAAAGACAGTCCTTCCATTTTAATCGCTAAAATAGTCGTGTAAAATAGTAGCGTTGTTATTCGCATTCTCTCGTGCAAGACCTCCGAAACTGCACTCGCGTTGATACTCTTCGCCACATATAGTATCTCGGACATATAGGACTATGCACTGCAAGACTGGACTTCTTTTTGCACGCACGCAGCGAGTACATACATATTTCCATACGATTTGAAAAGTATTTGCTTTAGATACTGTGTTTTTGGGAAAATTTCTTTCTTTCCATTTTTCATCCTTGATTTTCTCGCGTATACTTGCGAGAATATAGATTTGCGATTTATTACGATTTATTGAAGACACACTTATAAAATTTTATCGCGCTTACATTTTTCTGAAACATTTTTCGAGTATAATGCCGATCCATCGCACTTGTAGAACAGTATTGTCTTTCTTGACTTGATTCTGTACATTCCGAGCGATCAAAAAAGAAGCTACGGATCGTCTTTCGGCGAGAATCAAAGGATCGCATTAAAGATCTTATCGGAGTAAAACATCTCCGACGCGAATTCGACATGTGATATATACTGTAAATATTATAATAATATTCCGATGTATCTATATGTATCGATAGAAAATACTCGTTGTTGTAAGTTGAACGTAAAATAAAAGCAATGCGATTCAACTGCGTAACGTTCTTATCATCAACTCGCTTCCTTTCGTAGATGAATGAATGTTTAATTTTAACACGCGCGAGCGTTACGTGCTGTCGTGATTAGCTATGACGCGAAGTTCCAGGATCACTTCGCCCTTATTGTTGCCGTTCAGCTTCATCAATTTCCGACCTCCTTGCGGAACGAGAATGACGTCGTCGAAGCTGCCTCTTCTGGACGGTTCAGTTAATTTGTAATACGTGACTGGTCGAACCGCGTCTCTGCCCAACTCGACATGTGGCTTTTCCGGGGCGACAAAAGTATATACCTGATAAAGACGACACAGCCATCAACGATTAGCAAATTCACATCCTAATATACAATAATACAATAAGATAAAAAAGATTTGACGAAAGGAATATTAATGCACAAGATTTTAGCTATAACGTAATTCTTTCATTCGCTTTTAAATAAAGCAACTTCCTCGGCTTCTCGGCTTGTAATATTTTTCTGACCTTTCTGACCGGAGATGCGACGTTATCATTCTCGACGGAATCTCCCGCGGAGAAAGCTAGATCCAGATCGCGAGAGGCCTGCTGTTCTACGATCGGATAGATCGCTTCGTTGTTTCGCGCATCGTCTAAATTTTCCAGATAATAAACTTTGCCGTCGATGCAGGTCGTAACGGAGACAGCGACAACGAAGAGAATAGCGTTCTTCATATTTAGACAGCAGTTTGACAGCACTCGAAGATGCGACGCGCAAACGGTCCACGAAGATAATGGAACGAAAGTTTTCAGTGTATCGTGACAGACTTGCCGGACTTGCTAATCCGAGTAAGACGATTATTCGCATTGCCGTGCATAGAAACAATTAATAAAACATGCGTGACGCCTGACGGAATTAAAATGTTCTTTAATGATTTGGGCCAATGACGCGCTTGGCGACGAGCTCTCTCTCTCTCTCTCTCTCTCTCTCTCTCTCTCTCTCTCTCTCTTTCTCTCTCTTGTAAATTATTCCAAACGAGAGAAATATTAATCGAAGGAAAATGATTCGTCATTATAGATCATGTACTTTAAAAAGAAATACGGTACGTCGGTGGTTGATTCTACGCCAGGTTGATAACGTCAATCGACGACTTATGCGCGAATTAAACGAACGTGATCGTACATTTCAATACAGAGTGCATTCTCAGTGCACTCAGGATTCTTAAACTCTCTTCTCTTGTAAATTTCGCGAAAAAATGCATACCTTGCTTGAGATCGTCGTCTTTCTTTCGTATGTCGAATCTGCACGTTCCGCGTAAAACGGTTCGCGTCTTTTGCTTCTTAAAGGGAATGAGAGGGACACGCGCGTTATTGGGGCGCGACGAGAGATTAAAAACGACTTTTTTTTTTCGGGAGGATCGCTTCCATTGCGACCGAGGTGGTTGCATCGGCCGAACCCGGGTTCTGAATAATGCATGAAATTTGTTCCCCGGAATCGAATCGCGCCTCGTCACCGGCGCGACGGTACGACGACAAGAGAACGGGCATAAATCTAAATAATTTCAACCCTCGAATTTTTATTATTCCTATGACTATACGGTGGCACACATACGCAAGCACATACATACACATTCCGCCTTGCTCCTCGCTGCCTCGTGTGCCCCGTTGAATATGCATGCGCCGTGCTTTCCACACTTGGCCGGGAGTGTCGGACCTTTGTGCGGCAACTACCCCGCCTATGCACATTGCGCTTCTTGCATGCTACTCGCGCTACCTCGCGCTACATACTCGTTAGCATCACCGTTACATCCTGCAGACAAGAGCGTAATGTCACGAATGTCACTTTCAATCAATCAATCTTGCCGATATCGATTGACTTGCCAGAGATTTAAAATCATGCAACATTTTGACGCGTTTAACGTCACATCGTACATCGTGCGGTTTGGGATTCGATACCGATATTTATATATTTTTAGATATATAAAATACATTTTTAGATATATAAAATACATATAATAGATATCTCGTCGAACGAAAAGACGCATCATTGTGCGCGGCACCGCCAAGAAATTCATTATAAAATTCTAATTTGACCTCGCACATCTTATCTTTTAAATTGGAAATATGAATCGAGTGAGTTTCGTCACGATCCATCAATGTGCGCAATTATAAGATTTTTTTCAACGTAATACAAACACCATATCGAAAAGCGACGCGACATCTTCGTCTAAAGGAAAATCTAATATCTGAATTTTTGAACGGAGAAGTTAGTCATTACTCATTCGGTGGATCGCGATAAATCACAGAAGGAATTAACGAGCGGCGAAGATGACACTTGGTCCCCTCCTCGTCTCATCCTTTTCCTTCGCCGTTTCCAGCCCCGCCGGTGAAATATGGCCGACAACTTTTCTCATACTTGAGAGTTTTCCTGAGCAGCGCATCCCACCGTACCATATCGTACTGGAGAACGACGCGAGAGTAGGGGGAAGTTATCAAGTGATCGCGAGATGAGTGCTATAACGTAACACTACCAAGGGAGGAAAAGAGCGATACTTTTCGTCATGTTGGTATAAAGAGCGATCGAGAGAACTCTACAGAAATTATCATTTTCCTTCATGACTGTCCCTCTTTGAAAATTTACATCGTTATATTAAAATGTACAAATGTACGATGTTCTACGAGTTAAAACGTTAAATAAAATTAAGGGAAAATGTATGTACAAAGTAAAAGTTATTAAATGTATAAATATACTTCTACGTAAGATTTGATATCAAAAATAATTTATAATTTCTGAAAACTTATCTGCGAGAAACGATGTCAATTAATATTAAAAATGTTAATCTTTATACAAGGATCGAAATTTGTGATACAGAATAAAATAGGTATGTCAATTTTGTAAACGTTTATTCTTCCGTAATACTGCGCGATTTCAATATCTTGAACTATTCTTAATCTTACTATAAGACATACGTGTCGCATAACAATATTTTATTTAAAATTATGATACAGGATTCCTACTATTTTTACATGGCTAATCTTTACAATTTCTACCAAGATCTTTTTCTCTGAATCATTTATCAATATTAGATCAATGCTGTTCAAGATTTATGGTTTGGGTTTGAAACTGATACGTGTTGAATTCACATCTATCACCTTTCCTACTTTTCACTTCGTAACTATCTTTTCGTAACGTGCTACGATCGATCTTAGAACATAAGATTATTACAAGTTCTCGACAAGTTTATTTAAAAAAAATATATTATAAAAAATCATATATATAATTTTAATATTTTAATATTTTTTATAATTATTAAAAATGCATACATATATATGTATGTATAAAAATAAAATTTTATACACATATATAAGTGTGCATATATACACGTCAAAACTTCTAATAAAAAAAAAATTACAGACTAGCTTTATTGCTGAGATCAACTATTAGGAAAAAGCTGCTAGAGAGTGAAAAATAAGAAGGTAATAGAGTGAATACCAACATGTATCAATTTTAAAATAAATCCTAACATTGAATTAGATAATACGTCACAACAGTTGTACACATATATGTTTAGTCGATGCAATCGACACATACGGTACAGACGGCATACGAGCGTTTTATGGAAAACGAAATCAAATGCCGTTCTGTATTTGATGAATCATTGAAATCGAGTCACGTTACACAAGTTAAATTGAAAGTATATCTAAAAAGAAAGGAAAGCTACCAATGCATGTGGACGATTGGGAGAATATTCAACAACGCGAGTTATCGATTCCGCAGATTTATAGTGATACACACACAAAATGGTGTGATGCGATAGATGGTAAAAAATAGCGGACCCGGTCCCCTTATCGTGGACACAGGAATTCTACGAGTATTTGGCAGTTGAAATTTCAATCAACAATGTCTGCCTTTTATTTGGTTTGCGCAGAAACTTTCTTACAAATTTCGTTGGTATATTCACTGCATTTTGCAGTACCGCCTAAATCTCCGGTCAAATATTTTGCTTCTTTAATAGTATCGTAAGCAGCCTGCTCGATGATCTTTGCATGGTTGTTCAAACCCATATATTTGAGCATCATAACTGCGGAGAGCAATAACGCCGTGGGGTTTGCCTTATCTTGGCCAGCAATATCAGGCGCCGTTCCATGTACCTGTATAAACATAATTGTTGATTCTTGTCATGTAAAATATAATTAATATAAAGTTAATGTAAAGTTGCTATTCGCGTAATAATATACCGATTCGAACAAGGCTCCGTTCAGACCAATATTTCCGCTTGGCGTCAAACCGAGGCCTCCGACAAGACCAGCGCACATGTCGGATAAAATATCACCGTACAAATTAGGCATGACGAGCACGTCGTATTGACTTGGATCTTGCACCATATTTAGGCAAACTGTATCCAAATACCTCTCCTCGAATTTGACAGATGGAAATTTTTGCGCGGCTTCTCGACAACATCTCAAGAACAAGCCATCCGACATTCTCATAATATTCGCTTTATGTACAGCAGTAACCTACAAATAAATTTTTTTACTCAATTTGATTAATCAAATCTTTACAATGTTTCACTGTTTGCGAATGTCTCAAATATACCTTTTTCCTATTATTATCTGTGGCATATTGGAAAGCAAATTCTGCTACCCTACGAGAGGCCTCCTCTGTGATTAACTTGATAGATTGTACAACGCCTTCTACAATCTCGTGCTCTATACCTGAATATTCACCTTCCGTATTTTCTCTAATAGTAACAACATCAACATTATCGTACAGTGTTTTGTACCCCTCCAAGGATCGACACGGTCGTACATTAGCATACAAGTTAAATTCCCTGCAAATATTTGCAAATAGATAAGTAAAATACGTATTTTATTTTACGAGAGATGCAGTAGAAATATTGGGAGTAATCGTCCGTACTTATCATGACATTATGATTATATAACTGTCTGTGCATTACTTAAAACAGTTGTGCTGTTATAAAAACTTGATATTCTCGAAAATTTAATTTAAATTAATATTAATTTAAATTATAGTTGATTATATTATCGACTTACTTTCTGAGTGCAAGATTAAGAGATCTGTGACCTTTTCCTATTGGAGTCATTAAGGGCCCCTTGAGGCCAATTTTATTCCTATTGACAGAGTCGACAGCTGCTTGAGGTATACCGAACTTGCCATCTGGACCTTTTACTGGTGTTACGTCAACTGATTCCCATTCTATTGGCACCTAGATTTTTTCAAATAAATATAGAAAAAATTGTTATACAAGATAAATTTCTGTTGTATTAAAAGTGCATATATTTATATCAACAACAAGTCTAGATAAGAACATCAAATGTGTACACTGTTAAAAGAGACATAAATTGGGTAATCATATTACGTAATTTAAGCTTTCTGATTGCCATAAGCTAATCAATGATGAAGAAAAATATTTTTAATTGATAGAAGACATCCTCTCTCAACTTGAAATTTTGATAGAGAGAAAAGAGAAGTAAATAACATATATCTCCATATCATTATTTTAAATATTCCAGTTATAACAGAAAATTTTTTTCTATCAGATTTGTCCAAATTTATCAAATGGAGAAACCTTGTCTATAACTAATAGAATATTGTTGATAACTTATAATATTCAATATTACTTTCTCATTATTTTATTCAATAACAAAGAGAGAGAAAAAAGAGAGGAGGGAGAGAGAGAAAGGAGGAGATGTTTGGATTTAAAACTTGACAGATCTGAATTTTACAAACGTATAATCAAAAAAGAATTTATTAAATTTTTTATCTATCGAGAGCTACTAAAGTACATTTAATTAATTTACAATCAACTTGTAAAAACAGTAAGATTACAATAATTCTTTTGAAATTAGTATTGAAACAAGACAAGCAAAGAGAGTTTATATTTTATAAATCAAGTACGTGCGAACAGTTGTTAGAAAGTGGTCGGTCTCGTCGTATTGGCCAAAATGCAAATATATCTCACCTTGGCGGCATCGAAGATCTTCTGCACGGCAGCGGAAATCTCGGGTCCAATGCCATCTCCAGGGATCAAGGTGCATTTGTGTACCTTGCTGCTATAGAGCCGCGCACCAGCGATTTTCGATGAGATCTGTTAGTAACGATGTATAATTTAAAGAAATGATCGAAACTGACAGGATTTCAACAAGACCGATTCTTCGCGCCATGTGCATAAAAAATCAATTTTTTCAACAACCGGAAATAATTTCAGTACGAACTCGCCAAAGTTATGCCGATTAGGATATTGAGTTTCCTAACACAGGAGGAAAGATTTGTCAAAGTGGGAGAAACTGGGACGAAATTAGATCATCAAGCTATATCGCAGAGGAACAGCAACGAAGATAGATATGTAGAGAAAGAGAAAGAGAGAGAGAGAGAGAGAGAGAGAGAGAGAATGCGATTATGTACGTGACAAGAGAGCAAAAGCGAGATGGAGTGTGGTACGTGCGATGCGACTTGCGAGGAATTCTAACCTTGCTCGGAGCTGGAAGGACGTAGAGGCGGACGGGGTAGTTACGCACGACGATAGTTCCTTGGATAATTTCACGGATGATGCGATCCGGCGCCTACTTACTACTGTGCGGATCCACTGGGCTGCCATCGTACTGGCGGTGATCGAGATGCGAACAGAAATATGTGACTCGCGACTCGCTCCGTTCGCATGCAGCTCAACGCTCGACTCTCGATTCGCGTCTGCTCGCGTCGCTTGCGCATCAGCGGATGGAGCGGACAGAACGAACACGTCGAGAGAATCGAACAGTCGAACACGGACCAATGAGCGCCAACCGGAAACAGCCGAGAGAACAATGGTAGTGCACGCGCGGTAGTGCTCCGCGATTGGCTGCGTGAATGCGGTATTCTGCTAGTGCACGACGCGACAGGTGCTCTCGATTCACGCATGATATACATGAAACGATAGAAAATAATTGCGCATTGAAAAAGTACGGCATGTCCATTTCTCGTTGCCTTAGATAAAGTAATATTTCCTATTATAATTCTCATATCCTTTACGTGCATCAACTGCAATTAACTGTAATCAATTGTCTCGAGAGTCAAGCAATTGATGATATATTTCAATTATCCAATTTCCAATATAGATCATCCTCAGTTATATATAGATACCATATATAGATCATCCTCAGTTAAGATGAAAATAAGATAAACGAAATATATCAGAATAGCAATGCAAATTATAATTTTGCTTTGAGCTTATCCTAAGACTATTAAATTATTTATATCAAGAATTTTTTATTTTACTTTTTTAATAAAAAATATACACATAGCAATAATAATAATAGCAATGAAACCTCAAGTTATATATAAAAAAATGTATATATAATTTTATGTTACAAATATGTAACATAATTTATACAGATGACGATTCTTTGATCTTCTCAGTTTCCTTCTCCATGCCTTTCTGTTTTTTGTGTTTTAATTCCCATAAACTGTTCCTCACAAATCTTTTAGCAGCATCCTTGTTAAGATGTGGCATTAATGTATTTCTATCATTGATTTGTTTGGCTCGAACCATTGCTTTTTTTAATCTATCGTTTTCGTTTCTGATTCGATGCTTTGATGGATCGATTCCTACAATTAATAATAATTTAATAGTTAATGCAAATATAAATTAAATATCTAAATTTTAAGCATTATGATTTACGTACCCTCAGCTCTTAAGTACATCCAGTATAGACTATTGAAACTGTAGGATAACAGCAAGTTATACTTAATTTTGTCTGCATTGGAGAGTTTATTATATAGCGAAGAATCGCTAATCATTTCTATCATATCTTGGATTTTGAAGACTGCATCGCTGAATTGCTTTAGCTTAGCAATTATGTTTACGTCGTGCGAGAGTTCCTCAAAATCAGCGTCCATATTTTTTGCCTATTTATTACTATAAAAATATTTAAACAATCTTTTATATTTTGTAAATAAGACAAATTATTTTCCAAATAGATAACGTTGTTTTTCCAAATAATATATCGTCCTTTCGTTTTATCAGTTGTACATAACCTCAACTTTTGCAGCTCTTGCTTCGTTTTGTCTCTGCTAAAACAAATAACACATTTTTTTTCTTCTACTTTTTTATTTTTGTCTTCAACACGGATATCACTTTCTTTTGCTATATAATATAACTATTTTTTCTAATTGTTCAAATCAAAATTATAAAGGTTTCTCGCGTATATCTATCGTACTCTTTTCTCTTTTGTTACATAACCTAAATAACTGGCTCGATAAAGAAGAATTTAGTTTATTATTATACAATTATTTTTAATAGAAATATATATATATATATATCACACACATACATGTGTGTGTACACACACACACACATACACACACACACACACACACACACAATTTTAATATAATCTTTATTATGTATCGTATTATCAGTACAGTTTAAATAATTTGTTATCTTAACACTAAATACGTTTATTCTCACATTTACTTTTTTATATAAAATTTTACGAGGAAGTATATTAATAATGGAAGAAGCTCGATGTACTTTATGTAGAGTAAAATTTATTTTCTAGCAATGAATAAATTGTATGTAAAAATCGCACCGCTAGAAATTATACATCACAGAATCAAGATGCGATTACTTTACAGTTGTATATACGCGGTATTTTATGTACATTATGCGTCTACACGATGTTGCACAAATAGAAGAGTAGAGATCGAAACAAACGCATTATTCCTTTCCGGCTACTAGCTTCCATGATTTTTCGAGGTTTAAATTTAGCACCTCCCCCGTTCTCTCGTTCTACAAATATTTGGGCGGATAAATTTACTATGGCGTACACAGAAGATGCATTGAGACGCACTACATCACGGCAATGTAATAATATAAAGTACATAAATCTTCCAATACGAGAACGAAGGCGAGATACTAATTTAATGACGCGATTTAAGTTTAATGTTCGAAAGACAACAAGAATTCTATTCTATAATTTTTATGGAAAGTACACAATCCTATCTAAATCAAAGAAAAAGAAATGTTATTAAATTTATATGTTATAACTATGAAAAAAATGATAGATTAACGAACAATAACTTAAAATGGATGATTTGTCGTGCATGTATGAAAGAGAAGTTAAAAAACAAGGATATGTTACATTCGTGTAATTTCTAAGCGTATCTGTGAGCGATATTTATAATCCGATTACATCTGAGATTATTTGAAATACTCGGAATCTCGGATGCTATCGTTGACTGGATGGAATTTTATCATCACTTAAGATCCAAGAATAGAAAAAAATAATTTTAAATATAAGATCAGACTACGCTCCTGTATCATACAAAATACATACAAAATACATGTATAAGGCACTCGGGACGAATAGGGTGTACGCGCAAATATACGAATGCGTATTTATGCGATTAAACTTGCGTTTCGCTACCGGAATGATGATACTTTCGGTGTTTTCGATGTTTCTTATGGTTTCTATGTGGCATCTGCGAATTCGCTATCGTCGCGTGTTGATGCAGCAGGGGATGCTGCGACGGCGGCGTCAGGTGACCGAGATGATGAATCTGGTGAGGTATGGGATTGCTGGCGGTGGCAGCGTTGTAACAGTGCACGACGGGCACCGGATGGCATTTGTGCGGTGGTTGCTTACAATGCGGCAGCTTGCGGCATATGCTCGTTACTTCCGGCCACCAGATCCACGCGGCGGCTATGATACCGGCGCCGAGGGTCACTACCAGTCGCAGGACGAAGAGCTGCAGGAAAGGCCGAGCGGGTACGCGCGGCGCCGTGGACGGTTCTGGTGCCCGAAGCCACGTCTCTCTGCCCCACCATTCGTAGAAAGTCGTGCTGGTGAGACAAATGATCAGGGCGGCGTAAAGGCAGCCGAATACTCCGACGCGAATCAACAGCTGCTTTTGCCGCCGTTGGATTTCGGCCGGGGACGATTTGCCGGCTATCTCCCGCTGCGGACGCATCAGCGGATTCACATGGGACGCCGTTAACGCCGTTAAGACTGCCGCTGTCGTCGTTGCCGCCGACGAGGACGACGACGACGTCGACGTTGACGTTGACGTTGACGTTGACGTTGACGTTGATGTTGACATTGACGTCGACGTCGGCGTCACCGCAGGGCGTCGCGGTAACATCAACGTCGCCAAGCCAACCAAAAGGAACGTTGCGCCGAACGACAAGTAGACGAATTGAGGCGCCAACACTAATACGAGCAGAGAATGCGCGTTTTGCTGACCGACGAAACAACTCGCTGCAACAGAAAATGGACACCACGTTGCGAAACGTTTTCTAAAATATTTACATGTACATGGAAATCAAAGGGAAAGGACATTACCTTGAGACCCGATGGGAGGCTCTCGTTATTTGTCGTATGATATTATCAAACGGTACGAAAGGATCGTATCGTTTGATAGCTATGTAAGAGCGGTAATAAGGAGAGGAATCTAACTAAAATTTCTTATGCACACGCATGAGAAGCCAGAGTTTCGAGCCTTAAACTAACTTCTGGCCCAACTATCGGTGGACAGTGACAAGTTGCATGGCAAGTTTGAAGGTATTTGCATTGAATGTCACCCGCGTTAGAAGAGAGATGGAGAAAGGAACTCGACTAACCAGGCTCGTTTCTTTATGTTTACGCGCGGTAAAGCTCCATAATTCGAAATACCGCCATCGGCAAATTGACTATGGGATTGCATATATACGGGAATATGCAGATTCAGCAAGCAACATCGTCTCGCAAACTTTCGTAGATAAAGAATGATTCTTCTTCTGCCACGTGCCAGCCAAGTTTTTATTTCGCGAGAGAGAATGCGGTCGCGGCAGTCCAACGTACTGACGGTGGAGCGCATCGCTGACATTTCTTCCGCGATTCACGAATTAATTCTGGCTCGACATAGTTTGATTTTTTTTCTACTCTCCACGATTGGAGCAAAAGTCGATATACCATACCGCGAGGAACCCATACCCCGCGATATAACATTGCGCGAAATGATTGTGAAAAATTTCGACCATCGTATAAAATAAGCTAAATGAATAAAAAATAATATTTAATAAAAGTAAGATTGTTATATTTTAATTCACAGGATCCCGCATATTTATTTGTCCGTATTTACACATCGAAGAGTAAATATAATGATTATACGCGAATAATCGAAGGTTGTATCGCTACGCTCCGAACCGGTCGTTTAATTCAAAGATGCTAATCTCGACTGGTCGTTCTCGAGCATAACTTATCGAGAACATAAACACGAGAGAGCGGTACGTATTAGCATAAAATAGCCTCAACTCTGGACCACTCTGGAATTAAGATAGATGGAAGGAAGGTAAAGGATGCAAGAAGAGATAAAGGTAGGTATAGAGGGAGATGGGCAGACGAGTGGGGATAAAAAAAACAATTATCACAGACTAGAATAGGACGTGAATCCCGCGGATTCCAACTACGCCAATGGTGCAACCTCATAAAACAAACGGTATAACGAGGCGTGGCCGTAAAACCGCTTCGGGCATTCTTCTTAGAGACTGACCAACGCGAGTTTTAATATCGCACGCCATTTTGGCCCATTTCGCAGGCTAAAAACTCTTGTGAATCCATCCAGCGTCAACGACGAGCGTGAAAATGCGGAAAATGCAAAAGTGTGTCGCCGATTTGCGATTATGTAAAATTCTCTTATGGTGGAATTAGACCTGCGACAAGACTACCTACCGGTCAACTCGTCGGCGTCGACATCCCTTGTGACCAGCACGGCGATGGTGTGCGCGGCGGGGAGACCCCAGGCAGCGACGGCGGCGATGGTTGAGAATCCCTGTTGTGGTCCAAAACTATCCTCCTTGTAGTTGCCAGCCGTCCTCGTCCATTTTCTGGCCATTATGCACCACCACGCGCATATCGCGACCCACCTGCGATTCAAATCGTATCGAATAGCAAACGATGAGATTCTATACGTTACTCGCGCGCGGGAATGATTCGAGACGATTTTGGGCCTTTAAACGGCCATAATTTTGAACATTAAAATATAGAATGGATACGTTACAATTGGTAGGGATACAAAAATCGTGGAATGTAAAGGGACGAAAGTCCCTGCTTTATATATGTAGTCTCGATCAAATCTCGATCGCGGATCGAGGAGCTTTTTCGAGTCGATTGTACGGCCCTCTGAGGAAGCTTGCAGCTCGAATAAATAAAAGAGGAAGAAACGCGAAGAGTCGAGAGGGTGGTTAAGCGGTAGAACGAGCATCAGAGCGAGATGGAGTGAGGCGGGCGAGTAAGTGTTTGCGCCTCGTTTGACCTGTTCGCGCTGCTTTTCGATCTTGTCGAAGGGAGAAAGGGAGGGAGGGAGGGAGGGAGGGAGGGAGGGAGGGAGGGAGGGAGGGAGGGAGGGAGGGAGGGAGGGAGCGAGCGAGAGAGAGACTCGCGTGATTAATTAGTCGGCTTTTCACCGCAACCGCTCTTTCGACGGACTGGTTGAACGGGGAGAACGGATTACATGCGGCGTGGCGCAGCGTGGCGCACAGTTGCACGTGCGTGTGCACGTCGCTGCTGAGAGGACGAAGAAAGGCGCGTTCTGTCTCACGCGAGACGAGTGGAAACCAGTGGAGAGACCGGCACGCACACCGCTGGACCATTGTTCGTTCCAGAGGTCCCGAAACGGTTCTCAGCGTGAGCTGCTCTCCAACTAATCCTTATCGCGGATATTTATGCGTCATACTGAGACTTGGCGTGCGAAAGCTGTCATTCTCCTTACGCGTAAACGTAATCCTAGAGTCATTATTTCAGAGAATTAGCGACAACATTTAAAACGTGATATTAACAAACGGTGAATGAAATATTGGAAATTTATTTGAGACGTAGAGACATGTAAAAAGAGATGTCTAAGTTTTTTTTTTTTTTTTTTTTTTTTTACGTTGAACCTTGTACGGGTTACCGAAGACTGCCAAGTAAGGCAGTCAACTTTCTCGAGTGTTTGCCGCGCTAGTATTTACCGAGTGAACAACGGTAGTCGTGTCTCTCTTGGCGCGCATCTACACGATCTACAGACCTATCAACAGGTAGTTCTCGCACCTTTGTCATAACACGTTGGAGAATTTAACAAAGAGAATAACAAGAGAATAACGCTTTTTCTAATAAATGTATTTTTTTGTATAAGCGATTTCTCAGATATTATCGCTCCCCCTTACAAAAGATGCGAAGCGAGAAAGGTGTGTTTAGACGAGAATATCTTCATCAAAATTCATCGAAAGATTGCGATAGGTAAAGCGACAGAGAGTCTGAAGTTTGTAGAACACGCGGAAGGATTGGATTAGAGCGAACGAGCGAAAAGATTCGGTAGATTCGTTAATTCCCTTTCGAATTTATCGCGTCGGAAAAGCAAAAACTCGCCCGATGAATTCCGGTCGCGCGGTGATGAATGGAGTGACGCGGTGCACACGACGCGATTGCGCTCGTGGAACGTCGATAAAAAGCGAAAGGAAAAAAAAATCTAAAGGGACGTTAACACCTTGTAGAATGCACTCGCTTCTCGAACCACATGGACAAGATCGAATCGAATGGACATAGTTAGACGTTCGATGAGAATCAATAAGTCGGAAAAAAAACGGACAAATGTGTATGTAGTAAATAATATAAAAAAAAAAATGAATCCACACTGGATTCATTTCTCAGCCTAGCGACACAATTAATAAGGAGTAACGAGTTCAATCTCAAGTCAAAGATCGTATGCGTAATAAGGCCGATTAATCGTGGCACATGAGAGTCTTCTTTCTCCTCGTAACCGCTGCTACACGGCTGGGTGGTCGACCGCTCGCAGTTTCCGTGCAACTTGGACTCGAACGCGGGAGGAGGGCAAGGAGGAGAGAGAGAGAGAGAGAGAGAGAGAGAGAGAGAGAGAGAGAGAGAACAACCTAACGACTCGCTAACTAACAAAACAAACAAGAGGTAGCTAGTACCCCTCTCATCTCATCTCGCTGATTATATACCCCGCGGGATTCCTGTACACGACGATGCTTCTCTCCTCCCCCCGTTCCCACTCGGCTTCATCATCGTCTTTTTCTCCTCCTCTTCGAGATTCACTCGCTCTTTTCTCATGATGAATTCGGAAAAGTTGACTCCAACGTCGATGGTCGTTCACTCTCACATACGAGAACTTACTTATATACGCGATGGTTTCTATAATCGGACCAAACGTATATTTCGCAATTATGAAAAATTTCGTTGTTTTATTGATGATACCAAACGATTCTCCGTAAGCTCTTTTCGCACACAATAGAAATCAATAAATTGTATGTTTTATGAGATATACGACTCTCCAAGTCAATTTCATACCCTAAGCCATCTTTAATCGGTGTATAATTCACGATAAAATTTTTTATTTAATTTTTGTGTGCTCCGTAAAAAAAAAAAAAAAGAAAAAAAAAGAAAAGAAAAGAAAAGAAAAGAAAAAAGATGAAATTGTAGAAAGTTGTGTTTCTAAATTTCAATTTGAATTATAAATGGAATAGAATTAAAGTAAACTTCACAATATCAATTATAAAATTAGAATCAATCAAAATTACGTGTCGATATTCTAAAAAGTGGACAGGATGTTGTTCCAACTCTCTCAGAAGACAAGATGAATACGCTAGATGACAACATCGGCGACTCGTTATCGGGCCCTCGATGGCCCCGTCGCGTTCCTCACTGGCGCGTAGTGGCCGCCCGGTGAAGCTCTTATCTCGGATGAATTATCGAGAAATTCTCGGATCCGGGTTCTTAAGCTTGAAGCCCGGGCTGGGCATCGAGAGAGATGATGGATCAGCTCTTTCCTCGAGCCCTTCTTTCGACTTGTCCTTTTTCCCTCGTTTCTGAGACGGCCGTCAAACTCTTGGAGCAGGGGAGCGGAGAAGACGAACGAAGGAGGGAGAGAAAAGAGAGAAACGGAAACACGAAACTGCCGGATTACCTACCACCATGGGGTCGTACGATCTTCGCTGTCAATGGCGTAGCACTGCCTATTATCGATTCGAGAACGAGAGAGAATTTAACAGAGAGTGAGCGGAGTCATCGCTTATTTTTGATGTAAGAATATGTGAATCTCTGTATGTGCCTGAGTATACTTTGACTTTTCAATTTTAACGAAACATGTTGTTAGCAATTGATTTTTACAATTATCACGATCAGAACAAACAGACAGAACAAATGTAAATAAAAGTAAAAAATTTGTTATTAAAACACGAATTCTCGGCGCAGTTGTAATAAAAGTAGAGTTCGAATTTAAAAACTTGACGAGACCGAATTATAATTTCTCGTTTCCGTCTAAGCTGTCTAAAAATCTGGACTTAAAAATTGTCGCTTTTCACATAAGCTTGACACATATTGTGGGAATAAGGTGGAAAGAAGAATGAAGTGGAAGTGGCGAGACAGGACAATGCATGGCTAGGACTGCAGGGCCTTAGTGGGTCCATGGTGCGCGCAGCTTCGTGGTTTCGTGTCCGTAGGGCGCGATGTTTATCGGCTCTTTCGATGTAAATTATGGCCATACGCTTTAGAGTTCGCTATACCACGATGCGCAAAAGTATTCGAGCTTTGAGTTCAGGGCTGGGCTTCTTCGTGATCGGGTTTTAACCCATATCGTACCGATTCCTCGTATGGAATTTAACACTTTTCAACTGTAAAATCCTGAACCGAAAAGAATACGCGTTGAGACTGCTAAACTGATAAATTATGCGAATCTGAAGCCAATCAAGATTAAGAAACATGGGAAATAAACTTTCAAGATTTATATGGTTGGATTTACATTTAAATGTTCATAAATTTGAAAGCCCATGACAAGACGATCGACTTTGCGAAACCCATTTGCACAATCGCAACCACAAATTGTATCCATATATTGTGCATCATCTTGTTCTTTGGTTCGAAGCGTCACTCTTCGTCCGTCTCCCATCTTCCCGTCTTTCTCTCTTTCTCCCGTTCTGCTCTTCTTGCGCTTTCTTTCTTCTTCTCAAGCAGCTTGCTTTCTCTAAGATGGAATGCCATTGACTCCATGCATATCTGGCAACAAGGTTCCTCTCGACCCACCTCATATATCGGGTGACTCTTGTTTATCCGACAACCGAAAGGCCTTTGAATGCGAAGGTATTGAAAGATATTAAAGATTCCGAAAGATAAATAAACCTAAAAATTTTCAGACGGTGAGCAGCATTATATGTAACTTGGATATTGAAATATCTAATGATCCTAAAATCCTGTTCATAGATACTAAAAGATGGAAAAAGATACAAGAATTTACAAAGTTTTCTCTTCCCAATAGAAACGCTGAAATTTCAAAATTGCAATGTCTTTCCTTGCACATCGTAAAGTTCCAAAATCTTTATTCTAACATACATTTTTTTATATCACATTAAAAAAATATTTTTTATACGATACGCTGAAACTTGCAACGGTAGAATTTATTTTTTACAATGCGACGTAACATTGCATTCATGCATTATCGAAACACAGGCTGATGGACAATTTTTTGCTTATACCACCCGTTAGATGCGTTAAGATGAGCCTCTCAGTATAAACGGGATGAGATGGGATGGGACGAGATGGGAGTCAGAGGCTCGTTAGCGGCACGAGGGGAGTCAACACTGTTGCCAGATTGTTATCCCTACCTCGGACGATGCAGTCTCGTCGTAGCAAGGCGAGTGCAACAACGCGCTCTCAACAACCGACAACTTTGAAACGCGTTATGAGAGTATCATTCGGTTCTCGCATCTGTACGTAATTAAAATCTAATAATAGCAATAAACAAAGCTTCTCGTTAGTTTTGCATTCTCCGTTGTTCAATTCATAAATACACGATAAATTAAAAGATTTCGGAAGAATATATTCGCCAGCCAAACGGCAGTCATTTATCATTTCAAGATGATGCAAAGAAATGTAGACTTACCAAACGATTGCAGCGTATCCGAAATAATAGAGTAGCAAAAAAACAGCGGCGCAATAAGGATTAGCTAGACCGTCTTGCGTTAGGTACTGTTGCTGTTGTTGCTGCTGTTGTTGCTGTTGCTGCTGGGCCAAGACAACTTGATCCTGCGGGTGTATCGGAATCGCGGGAGTGCACGCGACATTTAGCCGGCCGGCAGCCAATCGAATCACGTAGCCAATTGCAACGGCAGCGTGACAGATCGTCAAGAAGACTATTGCACGTTCTGTAAACAAATATTGCTTTTATCATTGAAAGTAATTCGTATCTTTGACAAATTAAATCCGATCAAGAGAGAAAAATGGCATATGGAGAAATCGTGCAGATGGTAATATTCGAAGTTTTCATTTATTCAAATTGAATTATTTGGTTCAACGTTTTAAATTAACTCGGAGAATAATATATCGACTTTTCTCCAACAATTCCGCGTGAAAACGTTTTTACTTTGCAGAAAACTCTTACCTGCAGTGGTAGTCAGCACAGGCCGTTTGCGCGGTCTCAAAAGCGTCAGGATAGCAATCGCGACGGAGACTAGACATATCGTCGCGAATACGGCCATCCAGGCCTCCGCGATCCTCTTGTCTTTTTGAGACCAGAGAATATCGGCGTCGCAAGCGGCGGCACATCTTCCAGAGCGATTCAGAAAGATGTACAACCCAGACTTGGCATACCAGGAACAGCCCCAGGGTCCGTTGCTGGTGCTCACCGCCTGGACAGATGATAAGATTTTACATGCGAACAATAGCCGAATGACACTGTTAATTATTTCCTGGATGAATCATTATATACCTGAATAGGATTAGCCGGTCCTGGTTCACCTGGTCCTTCCATGCACATGTGCTGGTGGTTGTTTTCCGGTGGAAATTTGGAGCAATTCAATGCGGCGGGCCAGGGAAATCCGAATCCCTGAAGGACGGGGAAACAACGAGCCCGCACTTGCTCGCACAGACCTCGGCAGGGACCGATGGGTGCGGGAACTTTTTCGGTACACATCGGAGCATATACCGAACACAAAAAAAGGTGCAATTGTGCACTACAACAAGTTATAAATAAAATTAATCTCAAATGCAAAACAGCGATGTAATTAACATCTAAAATTCATATCGATTGTCAAATATTTCAAAAATTATCATTTATTATCATTAATTATATTTTAAATTATTCATAGAGTTTCGATGTGTATTGTTAAGAAAGTATATAAGTGGTTGCTCGTATACTTTTTTGCGAATGAAAAAGATCATCCTGTTGCAATTAAATATAGTTGTTATAAAGCAAGATTTACCTGCACCCATATTGTATAAGCGGACTAAATGTTTGTAATGTAAAATCAGCATCGCCTTGAATCTCGTGACCAACTAGATTTGGCATGACAGTGACATTATAACCGAGACCACGGCACATCTCGATTCTGATCGGCTCGCAGGCGCCGTGCGCGCACCATATCGTCCGCACCAACGTCAACAATAAAATCCAACGCATTTTCCGCAAGAGATGCTTTCCGAATCGTTATAAATCGTGTAAAAGTTACTTCAAGTTTTCTGCTACCCACCATTTCAATTTTCAACTCTGAAAGAGCATAAAACGCAGAATGTATATAAAAGTGAGAGACAAATGCGTATTTATAAATAACAATCTTTTATAAAAATTTTTAGAAACTTGATCTTAATTTGTACCTCTACGACAAAAAAGACTTTATATAAAAAAAAAATGAATGCTTGATACAGAGATTTACTGATTGAACAAAATCGAAAGTTAATTAAGAAATTGAAACTTGATTGAAAAAGGGGTGTGTTTTAAATCAATAAAAATTGAATTTTATTATTCATTTTTTGAACTTACTCTCTTTTCATAATTACGGTGCTGTCACAGCTTTATTTAAAGTACTGTCAAATCCAATCTTGACTTAACAAGTAATTGAATTAACTTGCTTGCACGTTAAATGAGATCAATTTAACTGACGTTTCTCTTCAAAGTGGACTCGGTCTTGATTTTAATTTAATCAAAATCTCCAACAACCGACAGTCAGATCTCGACGCGGCGAGTCAATCTTGTCATCTTGTCTTTCACGATCGTAATTAAGCTCGATGAAATTTAAATTTTTCATTCGCATATGTATATCTATTTCGTGTTTCTTTTTAGAAAAGGAACAATTTGCGAATCATTCCCATTTTTGAACATATTCGCGCACGCAGGCACAATGATCGAAACAACAAGATTAGCCACGATCCAGCATGCGTAAGATACGAAACGGTGCGACACGCAGGCGTTCCAAACGCGAACGCGGGAGCGCAATTTCGAATACAAGAACGCGAATACGAAGAACGAATCGAACGAATCACAAAGAGACGGCCGCGCGACGTAATCCCGTTCTCACGCATAGAAGCCTCGCGTCTCGTCTCTCTCACAATCACGAAAGATCACGATCGCCCGTATCGCAACGATCCTTCGGGTGGATCATTGTGCACTTAACGCGAGTTAATCGCGAAATCAATGGCCGAATCGAACGGCTGTCCTCACCCATCCGAGGTTTCCGTGCGACTAAACGTTTGCCCATGGAGGATCGTGCCCTAGCGTGACGTCTGTTTATCCCCCCCCCCCCTCTCTCTCTCTCTCTCGCACGCTTGTTCGCTTCTTTACAGGGCCTTCTGGCTTCTTCTCTCTGCCTCTTCCCATCTCTGCCGGTCGGGATTTCCGTTGTGTCCGTGTGTTCGTGTTTTCTCTGTGTGGCGATCGACTCGATTGGCTCGATCGATTTTCATCACTCCGCGTTTGGTACGCGGCGCGAGATTATTTTTGCATATACATCAAATGTTACATATGTGTATATTATGCATACGCAACAATCATAATTTATAAGAGTAAGAGAGAATACTTTTCTTAAATCTAAACGATCGAATAAACGCACGTTTCAAACAGCAAGAAAACTCGTTCTTATAAGAGAATTAAATCAATCGAGGAGTTTTATTAGAGATAGACGCGAAATGTCTGACGAGTTGAAATTTTCAATTTGGCGCGAGAGAAGGAGGTTCCTCCCATTTCAACAGCTGCTACACCTACGTGATCCGTCAAGGGGATTAGGAGGAAAGGGGAAGAGCAACAGTCACGTTCTCATTATCATAGCCTGATGTTTGGCAGCAGTTCGGGTTCAGGCTGGCTTTATGGGCTGTATTTTCTTGGTATAATTGGGCCCACAGCTCTCGGCCTTCCCTTCCCTTATGTGTGCATTCTCATTCCCAGATCCCTCTCGATCCCTCGCTGGTTTCTCGCGCTTCCTTCTCGCAGTTTCTCCTCGTTTGTTTCGAGTTTCGGCATTTATCGCAGGGTGACTGCGCCTTCCCCTCTCCCATTCCCTCCTCGTTCGAGCAGAGTGAAAAATTGATCAGCGTAAACTGTGTAAAGAACAGCATCGATATTCATGAGCTGCTGCTTTGAAAAGGCGGTGCACATTCTCAAAGTTGCAAATATCCGCTCCGTCACGGTTTTATCGTAATATTAAAAAAGAAGATCCTGGTCCTCAGCCTCGTCGAAAATGTTTGCATCTCGAGTCAGACTGTAAGAGGATTGACCATTGTGTCGCTTCGTCTTCCGTACCCGTATCTTCTTGAGACGATAAAATTCTTCTCGCTCGTACTCGTCGAGTTCGGTGATGATGTACGCGAGGGTTCGCTCTAACCGCGGTATGATGACGTGCCGAAGAGCGTTCACGCGACGTCTCGTCGCCTTGATTAACCGATCGACAACCTGGAAATTGCGTTGCAACGACGTCAATTCGACCAGCAGATCGATCGCCTTTCCGTAATTTTTCTTCAGTCTAGCCACCTGCCGACACATTAAGCGCGTCAACTAGCAGCGACCGGTTCACCGTTGGTAAGGTTAAAGCGATTATTACGCGCGTCGTCGTTCAATATTGTATAACGCGTGATAATAACTTGTTGACCACCCCTGGCTAATCCGGTGAATTCGAAGGGATCGGCGCCATTGCGGAAGGCCTCGTAAATCCACAGTCGAACTCCACCGATCATCTCCTGTCTCGATTGAATTCTGGTTCTGGCCTTGTCGACTGCCTGCAGGACCAGCTCGTTTACTCCACCTGTCGCGTAATTAACGTGGACCAACGAGAAAGCCGCGTTCCTCATGACTTCGCCGAGTTGTAATTTGCTCCTGAGTAATTGCCACGCAATCGCGCGAAATCGTATCAAGAGACCGTCTACCCGTTTTGCGAGTAAATCGCGGCCTCTGCGTGCGCAGACCAAATGGCATTTTATACTTGTATACGAACTGGACGTTGGAAAAACCGCCAATCTGTCTGCGATCATGACTGCTTAGCATGAATTATTCAAATTATTCTTTTACTCTTACGACGATCAATTTTATCGATTCGTAAAAGAAATTACGATTGTCAATTTTAAGTTATATTTTTCGATGTGATCTAGTAAAGGAAAACTCCTTCTCGTAAGCATCGGTGGTTCAGTGGTAGAATGCTCGCCTGCCACGCGGGCGGCCCGGGTTCGATTCCCGGCCGATGCAAGATATTTTTTTTGTAAAATTTTATAGATATAAAAATATGTAGAAAATATATTTTTGAAAAAAAAAAATGATCCATACTTTCTTGAGATATATAGTTAATATAGAATAAAAATTATTCGTACAAATGAACAAAAATAATTTTGCATCGGCCGGGAATCGAACCCGGGCCGCCCGCGTGGCAGGCGAGCATTCTACCACTGAACCACCGATGCACATGGCAAGGACTTCTAGTTTCATGTTCTTTAGTTATATATCGAATTCTCTTTCTAAAATCTCTCCCTTAATTTATAATTTGCGTTAAATTTTTTTAAAAAGATAAAATTCCATTTTCATTTATAATCTTGAATTTTTTATTTTTTTCTTTTATTTTTAAAATTTTAATTTCACAATTGTCTTACTAAAGTAAATAATGGAAATAATTTCAAACAAAGAATTTTTATTAAATAAATCACACACATCAATATTTGTTTTTAAATAATTAATCTTCATTAAAATTAATGATTCAAGTCCCAATATTGCTCGCCATATTCTCCATTTTTGTTACCCCATTTCACCTAAAATGCAATAAATAAATCATATTCAAACAACGCAAGAAGATAGCCAAGACATTACTTTGAATGATAAAAGAATGTTATAAGATTTGTATAAAAAATATGTATAATCACCTTGCCGCTATAACGATTGTTGTCAAAATCTTTTCGTTCAAATCTTTGTTCCCATTCACTAGGATTCTCACAAACGTGACCAAATTCAATTTTAAGAGGAGCCAAATGTTCCGAAAATATATCTCTGCGTTATATATATCAATATAAATTTTATCAAAATATATCTATATAATCATTTTATCTTACATAAATATTAAATTTGCTTTAGAGCTATAGTTTGACCATAATCATATAAAAAAAATTAAAAATTTTATTTATAATATTATGCTTAGGATAAAATAAAAAGTATGAATTAAAAAGTTAGGTTTACTCACTGAAAGTATTGTCCCATTGATAAAACATCTTCTTTTTCTTGTTTTGACATTTCTTTTTTATTTACAACTTGTGGATCTAATTACAATTGAAATATTAATATGTAGAACATGGAAAACAAGTTATACAATTAAACCACACGATTTACACATAATACTTGCGATATTTGCCTGTTAAAGCCATTTCTGAAAGTTTATCCAATAAATTGGCCGTAATAGTATTTGTGACAAGTAATATCATTGCAACGTGTATCAAACACAAATTAAAATTATATTTAGTCTGCATTATTATATTTAATAGTTTAATTAAATGTTTATAATGATGAGATGAATAAGCAGTCTTGTTCGTTAATGTCTCGCGTCTTCGTCTGAACGAATGCGAGAGTACTGAACGCAGTACCGAACAGGTGAAATTGTCTTTATACTTTACGAGTTTTTTTTCGAATAATACGCTCTATTTAATAGAATAGTGAAAGTATATTAGCGTAATACATCATCAATGTAAAATGTGTTTTGATGGAAACGTCCAAGTTCTCAATATTTAATATAATATTTAATATAATATAATATTTAATATTTAAATAATATGCATTATAATAAATGACAATTATAAAATTATTTTAAACATTATAATTCTTTATTTTGCATATTATTTACTTCTCTATATAAATTTCAATTAATCAAGCAAACATTTAATACAGATCTAATAACACTTTCAATTATTTATCATATGACAGGAGATTACTATTTTTTGCACACTTTATCATAGATTGAATTAGCTTAACAAATCCAGTATCCTTTGGTTTCTCTAAGCCACGAAGCACGCGGTTCTTCATTACGGCGACAAATTCCCGATTGCTCAATTGTCCGTCCACTATAAAATAAAAAAGATGCTAAATAATTTAATCATTTAAAATATATTTCTTATTTAACATATATTTCTTATATTTAATGTGCATTTCAGATAGATTATTGTTATCGTGCTATAACTTCTAAAGAAGTTATAGGAAAAATGTTAAAGTGTTTTTAACAGTCTATTAACGTAAAATAATATTTCTAGTGATATAAACAAACTTACTATTCTCATCGAAAATTGTATATACCACTTGAATAATATGATCACTTAGATCAACGTGTGCTACAGTTTTTGCTACGTGTTTCAACGTCGCTGCAATATAATATAGAGAACTATGTATAAATAAATAATACATCGATAAAACTGCAATGTCTGTGAGACTTTTTATTGATGATTATTTTTTACATTTAATATATTATTAATATTTGAAATGATTCTATTATTTGAGTACAAATAATAGAATCTCTCTATTATTTGATTTACAAAAATAAAATATTTGTAATGATTAATTTAATGAATGATAATAATTATTTATAATAAATTATGATAATAATATACCTTGATCGATAGATGCGCCAGCTATATGATAAAACGTCAAGGCTGTATCAACGTCATTAATGTTGTTTAAAAAGTGAAAAAATTTGAGATATTCCTCTTTGCTGATTCCTTTCGGATCTTCTTTGAAACTGCGAATTGATGTTTAATTATATAATAATTTCTGAAATCTGTCATTTTCGATAAAAAGATTAAATACTTTTATACTCACGCTTTCTTCACTCTCTTCAACATTTTTGCCTTCTTTTTCGCTGGATATCCTGCGTAAGCCAAGAGTAATTCTGTAAAATCTACCTCGGTAATATTACCGTATTCATCCGGATTTCGTCGTTCAAACTAAGCAAAAATGTACAAAAGCGTATGTATAATGTCGAATTAATGACTGAACATTACATTATCAAATCTGAATCTAATTGATTACTATACTTCAAGACTTAGAATCTCTCGTTGTAACTGCTGTTGAAAGTCCAAGAATTTTTCGATTGTTAATTTCTGATTCATTTGTGGACCAAAAAAGTATGTTGTTAACGCAGAATTCACTCCCTAAAATTGCAATAAAAAAATGTTGGTTATTCAAATCCGATTATCTAGGCATATAATTTAGATTAATAAGTATTAAACATATTGTTTACAATTATGATAAATATTCATTATAATTAAAACCTTAAATGTATTTCCTGTAGTCGCGTGATCACGATGTCGAGTGCCTATACTAGTTTGCTGTCGTATTAACGTCGCTACTTTTCCAAATTCTTCGGAATCAACATCGCCATCTCCGTTAAAATCAAACATTCTAAAGGCAATTTCAAAATGACGTCTAGAGGCTGAAAATAGATAATTGAAACAAGTAATTAAAATTTGATACGTTTGAACGAATGCATATTAACAAATTTCAAATAAATTTCTTATTGTATTTTTCTGTTTGTAATTAAGAATTAATGACATGTTACTTGACAACTTACTTGATAATACGGTCAATAAAAAGATGTAATCAGAGAAAGTAATGAGACCTGCACTGCCTAGTTTGTAGAAGATGCTATCTTCGTCCAATTCTAATTCTAACTTAGTATGGATATTCTAAATAGAAAAGAAAGCAGTTACGAAAACATTTTATTTAGTATTTTTTATTAAATTAATATATACCTTTGGATCATAGCGCTTGTATTGGTCCAATCCAAGACCTGAAAATGATGTAATTATTACTATCATATGATCATTTTTTTAGAGTTTACAGGATTGAAGGAATAAAGAGCCAATTCGATTCAGAAAATTCGATTCAGAAGAAATTAGAACTTGGGAAATGTTAGTTGATCTGCACATGCAGAGAAGCTGTCGCAAAGCATGCAGTCATCTCAAAATTAATTTCGAATATTGTGACGCGTGATATCCAATTTAACAAAATGAGAAAAGGTGCGAATACAAAATTACCATCGGGCTGTTTCACACCGGGTGTCATCGATCTTAAAAAGTCATCCGGTGTCATGAATACTTCATGCACATCGTTGCTTGTGACCTGGAGGGTCGCAAAGTAACGAAACACTTTGTCCGGTGTTGAATAATGTCTCATACGATTTTCATATTCTATTATCTGCGCACACGTATAATTAATCGATAATCACGAGTTTTAAATACATACAAAATTATTTTTAAACTTTTAACATAAAACTTATAACATCATTGTCATTCATGATGTTATTCATGTCTATTATCGCGACAATTAAGTGTTTTACTTTATTTATTTTCAATAAGAATTTAATAATGCAAATATTTTAGTTAGAGCAGAGCGAAGCAGAGTAGGATTAGTAGTTATTAATAGTTATAGGTGAAAATACAAGATATCATTGATTATATTTTGTGATCAAAATAATAAAAATTTTGAAAACCCTACCATCTGGCTGTTGCATGCCAGGCGTAATAGCTCGAAGAAAATCATCAGGTGTCATATAGACTTCGATACCTTCTAAACTAGTTACTTTCACAGTCGCAAAGTAACGAAAAATTTTGTCTGGTGTCGAATATGCTCTAATTCTATTCTCGTACTCTATTATCTGCAAAAATACTTCAGCCTGCATCGTTCTGCTGTACAGATACATGCTGACGCAAACAAAGCATCAAATTGTAAAATCTGATACTAATCGTAAAATTTAACGGTGCAAAGGAAAATACTTTCATTATACAATTAACTTTTTTCTATGTATTCATCCATAAAAAGTTATAAAAATAAGCATATTTACTGTATTCCATTTCTCAACAACAAAAAACATTATTTTTGTAATATAAATAATATAATAATATACTGTGTAATATATAAAAATTTGTGATAATCATGAAAAAATTAAACATGTATATGTTGGCATAGTGCAACTCTTTGTTAAACCTTTCTATCACGAAATCCAATTTTTTGCTTCTTGTTCTTCTTTTTTTTTTGTAAATCATGTTCTATATTTTTTACAGCTTCATCATTCTGAGTCTCTTCCGCTAAGATGCTGGCAGCATCTACCTTAGGTACTAACAATTTAAATATACTGTAAAATAGAATAGATATAATACTGATATACTAAACAAAATTTAATATTTATATTATTTAGCTATAATTAATGTTATCATCTCACCGTTCCCAGTTAAAGAAGCTCATAGCTATACCAGTGATACAGATTATAAAGGGAAGATCACGACGAAACCGATATTTTCCTCTGGTGTGACCGAAATTTCTATAATTACGTGTTTGCTTGTATTCATACATGCTTTTTTTGAAATTTCCTTGTAATTCAACAAAACAGAAGGTATTGGTTGTCAAAAGTTTGTGCTGCAGACACTGTCGGAATGCGCTTATGCCTCTGCTAAACAACATCGTTGAAACTAAAAAAAAATTGATACTTTTAATTATCAATTGGCTTGACAAATTACGGAACAACCAGATAAATCAAAGATTGCAGTAAAATGTATGTAAATTTATTTCTGCACAATTTATTACTAATTTATTCTAGACAACTTGTTAATATATATATATATATATATATATATAAATTAATTCTCACTTGTGTATTGTTATTTTATTGAACGAATATGATTTATTAAATATGTGCGAAGATTGAGAAGAGAGAAAAAATACGTTCTTAATTCAGAAAACACTTGGATCTATGCAGTCATATTTGTGTAACTTTTCAATAAGGCTGATATCCCATGTGTAAGAAATTGACGTTTAACATAATATGTGATTGGTTATAGTCTAGAGAATTTCTAGATAGTGGCAGATAGTGGTAGTGGTATGATAGTGAAATTTCAAATCTTTAAATTTGGTAACTTGCTTAGAATGGTATTGCGCGCGCGTGCGCAATTTTCATTGTACAACCGGATGTGTACGTTTGTCCACATTCCATCATACGTAATAGAGTATTGCAACTTCTCGCTTTCTTTTTGTTCCTGATAAAAGTTACACCGTTTAGTTTTCGCGATACTCCGAGAGACTGTCGCATCGAAAATCTTCTTCGTGAGTTCATCAGAGGAAGCAGTTTTGAAACTGAACGGATTCGTTCGATCTTCCTCTATTTGACCGATGTGTAGACTCCACGCGAGTCTCCTTAACAAATCGCTTGAAAATGCAAGTGCAAGAGGCCGAAGGTGCGGATGGTGGGTAAACAGGCGTTCTATGTTGTCAAGGACTTTCAATTTCGATTATTATATATATCCTATCCTTCATAACAAGGCCGTTGATCCTTGGATCTCGGATGACATAACCTCGCTTTGCGTATCGGTTTGACTATTGCTTTACGTCATGCTAAAATTAATTTTAAATTTTAATCATTTGTTGACAATATTTGATTTTTTTACAAACGAATGTTTGTAAACGAACTTGACGAACAGATGCGCATAAAATAAGATAAAAATGAAACATTAGTTTTCTAAAATTTGTCAGTTAATAGAACTATTCTTTTTGGTGTTTGTACGTATTCATTTATGCGGACATAAAGTCTTGATCGTTGTATTTCATTAAGATATACTGAGTTTTCTTATCTTAGGATCTCCATGGAATAACTCAAGTGGATGCGATGAAGAACGTAGGCCAGCACAAAAAGAGGGTAAAAAGTCAAATGTGTTGCCACTATGGGGCAATGAAAGGACTATGAATTTGAATCCTTTGATTCTTACAAATATACAGTCGTCACATTATTTTAAAGTGAATCTTTATGAGCTCAAAACTTATCACGAAGTGATTGATGAGATCTATTACAAGGTCTCTCACCTTGAACCATGGGAAAAGGGTAGCAGAAAGACTGCAGGCCAAACTGGCATGTGTGGAGGCGTGAGTATGTTTTCTCAAAGAACATTGAATTTCTTTTTCTTTCTCTTTTATTAATGCATTTGTTAAAAGTCTAAGGCTTATGAGACACATTGCATAGACGTACTTGCTTACACAGAAAATCAATCATATATTGTACTAGTCCAGTAATCTATGACTAAATTAAGATGAAAGTAATGAGATGAAAGGTGATTGACATTGATTTCAATGTGGCAGTATGTTTGATGCATTATGAAAAATTTGATTATTGTAAGATAGTTTTTTAAAATTTTTGAGCTCTCGTTCTTTCTTTTATTTAATGCATTTAAACCAGTATTTAAATGTCTAGACTGCTCCTATGCTAATGGGCTCTTAAATGTTCGGAAAAAATTATCTTTGTTCCTCTATATATTAGAAGTCAAATTATAACGCGATTGTGTAATATGAAATAGAAACAGGAATTCTAAATGTTTGTTACAAGATGACGCAGGAAAAATCACTTAATTTTGCGAAAACTAGCTATAAGCTGAGCTACAAAAATGATCAGTGCAACAAATTTTTCATAAAATTGTGAAGTTTATACGATAGTAGTATTGCCAATAATCGAACGATTTGGAAGGTACTATTACTATCGTCGGATGCAAAATGTTAACCGCACCACTTAATTGCAGAGTAGCATGTATTCGGTTGATATATTGTATGATAACACGAATGTGATATAACTGACTGAGGGGGGTGTAAATTTAGCGGTTCATGCAGGTGCGAGGTGTGGGAGCTGGCGGAATTGTTTCAACGGCATATTGCTTACTGTATAAACTCTTCACGCTGAGGCTGACTAGGAAACAGTTGAATGGGCTTATTAATCATCCAGACTCGCCCTATATACGCGCCTTAGGATTTATGTACATTAGGTGAGTTTTATCTTACAATTTTGTATATTTTTAATACATTTTTAATACATGTTAAATGCGTATAGAATAAAATTTTATTACAAAATTTTTTTCAGGATCTTAGAAAAAATTTATTAGATGTGTATTTATTTGCAAGTTAGTTGTATTTGCTTCTTGATTAATTATATTTTATTTCTTTTTTATGAAAATTTTTTATTGAAAACTTGAAGATGATATAAGATATGAATTGCAATACATTTATTAATTTTTTAACTGTAATCATGTGTACACACACACACGCACACAACACACACACACACACACACACACGCGCGCGCGCGCGCGCGCGCGCGAACACGCATATGCATATACATACATGCATGAGAGTTAAAAGGGCAAATAGTTTAGCATGGATATATTAATCAAGGCTGCTGCAAGTAGTCACTTGAATATCCTTTCAGACCCTGTAGGCTAGACTTGTGATGTCTAATCGTTCAAATCAAGCTATAAACCGGTTGCTATTATGATTTTATTTATATATATATATATATATATATATATATATATATATATATATATATCACGGTACGGTTACAATTAGATACACACAGCCACCGGCAGACTTGTTCAGCTGGTACAACGACTACTTGGAGGATGAAGAGGAGCTAGATGTGAAGGCGGGCGGCGGGCAAGTAATGAAAATGGGCGACATTCTCAAACAATTCCTCACCAAACTCGAGTGGTTTTCTACGTTGTTCCCACGAATACCGGTACCGATCCAAAAGGATTTGGAGCTACGGCTAGCCGAGCGGTTTCCACAACAACAGGTTAATGCACGGAATGCTAAACCGCCAATCACTCTCAACAGCCACGGCAAGTATGGCAGTAAGGATGGTCGTAAGGACAATGGCAATTTAACATCACGTAATCAACAACCGCGACACATCCCCGACAATGAGACTCAGTGGGGCGAGGCCGAACGTATGAGCCACTGGCGTGCCAGGTGCGTCCACGTGGTATGAATACAACGATCACGTTATTAATCCTTTTGTAAATGTTCAATATAAGAGCTATCTCATAAATTACTATCTCATAAATTATAATTAAATTTAAATTCAAATATTATGTATATTTTGAGTCGTAAAATCCAAGTTTAATAAGGAAGATGATTATCTTATGTTGGAAGATGCAAGGATAGATTCATTTGGAAATATTGTCATTCATTTGGAAATTAGGAAATTATTGTTTTTATCATACATTTGCCAATTTAACGAGGAAATAAAATATTAACAATCCCTCTTGCACATAGATTGAACCTCGCAATCGGGACAACCAATATCATACTTCCATTCGAACGTATCTATTTTCAGATCCGACGAGGATCGTAAGGATAAAAATAGAGAGCGCGATCGGGAGCGTGAGAGATTGCGGGAGCGTGATAGGGAAAGAGCTCGCGAACGGGATCGTGAGAGAGACAGACATAGAAGATCCAGTAGCCGTGACAGAAGTAGAAGACAGAGAGATTACAGAAGCCGCAGCAGAGATAGATCATATAGAGACCGGAGCAGGGATCGTCATCGTGACAGAGACCGATATCGGGATAGGTAAGGATAGGAATAAGAATGGAGATTTTAAGAGGATACATTTCCTTGTTATAATCATTGTATAATATTAAAATCACATAAAATTTTATGAGAATTTATGTCAAAGATATTTGTACGAGACTGCTTGAATTATTTGCAATTTTTCGTGTCTTGATTCATATATTGTAAACAATAATCATTTTGATTTTAGGAGAAGCTCGCCATACGACTATGCTGCAGAATTGGCACGCGAACGTGAGAGACAACGAAGGGAAAGAGAGTGAGGCGGAAATAATTACACATTGTGTACATATTTAATTATTTTTACGAATTATGTAACTATGAAAATTAAGGGAAAAAATCGACAGTAGCTACCGAGCCAAGTCACCCTGTCGTCACCACCCCTCTGTTGCAATCATCATCATCGATATGTGCGATATGCACGTTCACAGGGGAATGTTTTTTGAGACAGAATATGTTAGCCTAAGTTTAATTCGTCTATATATTCACACATGTAGTTTACATGTTTTTATAAAATAAATTCGTCACTCTCATTGTTGTTCTTTGCTATGCGTCCCATAATTTTTGCTTCAAGATTTATCTAAATATCCGTTTTCCTTTAGTTTTTATTTATAAAATTAGATTACGTCCAAATGTTTAAAATAATCTCTAAAAAATCAAGTATAATGTGTATGGTTTACAAAAATGGTTATAAAAATGAATCGAGTTTAAAGCTACAAGGATATTTTTTGATGTCCAAGTTTCATTCGGAGTAATGTGAGTGGAACGATAGGCAGCGAGACGTCACCGGACCGTGTCGCTGTGGACCCGACGATAAAAATGGCGACGATGTCCGCACGCGGATGAGACGTTGGTTACGATCGGCGAAACATGAGAGAGCCGCGCATCACCAGGTGACAACGGACACATGGCCAATTGCTTCAAGGTGAAGATATGACCGAAATTAATGTTATCGCTGTCGTTCGTTATCATGAGTTTGTCAAGTAGGCCGATATCGATCACCGAGAACGAATAAAATTTGTGATTTCTTTAACGCGTGTTTTTTTAATAGAGTCTGTATATGTGTATATAATTGTGATGCAGGTGGAGAGCGGGAAAACTTGGTTAATTATAATTTACGGTAGTAGTTATGTCGATGTTGATGCTGCGAATAACGACATCACGAACGTCATGACATCGCCATAATGGAAGCAGGAATTGCGTAATGCAATCACTAACGCGGGAAATTTTGTTTACGTTCATTTTTCATATTTTGAAGAAGATCGAGAAAAATGTTTATATCAATCCTATTAGTCTAGAATTAGTTCTAGAATAATTATTTGTTGTATATTTTGCGATTTTGCAAAATTTATAAATAGAGAAAAAATGTATCCGAAATATTATTCAGATAATTAATATTTTAGAAAGAATTAAGGAAATTAAGTTACTAAGATATATATGTATAATCTTTCCGCGAGATTTTATTAGAAACAGATATGTGTTGAAATTTGCTCTGATATAAACATTATTTAATGTATTAGTTAATTATTATATTGTTATGATATATTAATAATCAAACTCTTCTAAACGTCTATAAAAATTGCAGATGATTGGCCGACGTTGCACTCTTTTCGCCTTGAGTATGCTCTTGATCTTGGTTCTCAGCGTAAATGTCTACTTTATTCGGATGATCATTGAAAGTTCTTCCTCACATAGAATCTATTCTAAAAATGTACCAGTACCAAAAGCCAAGCAAGATTCTTCCACATCTTCGCGGTCTAATGAAAAGGATTTGCAGCTGCAATTAAGGCCAGTCACAAAGAATATCAGTGAAAGGATCAAAGAGGAAATTCGTACGCTGCCTTCCAAGTATTTTAAACAGAATACCAGCTATACTCTCGTTCTGGAACGATTATTGACAGAGCTGATGATAATGCCGAATGCTCGTGAGAATATCTGGAATATTCCTAATAATAATGTTAGTTTAAAAATTCTCTAAACTATTTTGAGTTTCTAACAGAAAAATCATAAAAAATGTTTAAGTTTAATTTTATGTGAAGATTGAAAAGAATTAATTTCTATAATTTCTAATAGCAAATTTATATTCATCAATTTTACATATAATATTTGAGACAAGCTGAATTCTAATTTTTGACCCCTCTGTTTCTAATGTTCTTGAAGATTTCATTATTTTAATAAGTTTTAAAGAAAGTCATCTTGTTGATTTACAAGTATTTTATACTGTATTTAGTTGAAAACTTATGAAATAATGAAATATAAATATCCGCATTTGGCCACTGTACATACAACGGAAATAATAATTGTCATTTTTATTGTATATACAGTGGCCAGATGCACATCAGCTGATTCCACCAGCAGCACCAGAGCTGGGAACTATTCTGGAAGTTTTACGAAAGTCTAAAATAGTTCGTGCAGATAATGCTCCTCTAGGTACACAGTTGAAACTTATGCTCAATCTCGAAAACGACGTGAAAGCGTTATTCAAGCCGCAGTGGTATTCAAGAGATGCTATTATACATGGTCCAGTATATCATGGCAAAGATCGTCACAATGCTGAAGTAGTGGCCTTTCATTTATCATCTTTGCTGGCGTTACGAAGAGTACCACTTACCGTTATTCGAAAACGTAAGTTGAATAAAGTGACAAGACTCATGTAAATTAGATTTCTACATATTTTAATCAAAATTTCAGTTAACTTTTTAGAAATTTGCAGTTAATATCTCGATTTTGCCAATAAACCAACTATAACCCGAATTTTCGCTAATTTAATAAAATAAGGAATATATTCTTACAGTTGACTTGAAAGAAGAGATTGGCAGATATGCGACACCGGCATTATACGCAACCATGTATCAAGAGGGTAACAATACATGTCTATACGGCATTTGTCATTATTGTTCTCCAGCTGATCCTGTCTGCGGAATAGGGGATACACTGGAAGGTGCCCTTATCTTTTGGCTTCCCCGATATTTAAAATTAGTTAAACATCGTCATCCTTGGCAGCGGACTTATAAAAAAAACCAACTCGCTGCATGGGAAATTGATGAAGCCTATTGTGATAAGGTAAAAAATAAACAAATTTTATATTTTTATAATTATATGTAGAATTGAATAATACTGAATATTAATAAATAAAATCAGAAGATAAAATATTACATTATGCAAGCAAATAATTTTTACATTATGCGATTATAAAAAAGATCCATTGTTTATAATTAATATTTAATGTTAGAAAATAGAGTTGATTTTTCTTTCAGGTAAAAGATTCCAAGGCATATTCGCCACAATCATCGAGCAGACTTTTGGATTTGATCGACACGTCCATTTTTGATTTCTTCATAGACAATGGCGACCGGCATCATTATGAACTCGCACAGAACAATTTTCACAATCCTGCAGTGCTGTTAATTGATAATGGAAAAAGTCTAGGCAATCCTGATGTAGATCATCTCGATATTCTGGCGCCTCTCTATCAATGTTGCATGTGAGTAATTTGCAACTTCTTGTAAAAATTGTGTAAATTAAGAAGCACACTGTGGAAATTAAGAAGTATGCAATATACTATGTTGATCTTATAGATGAGATTTTAAATTCTTTAATTTGCAATTTGAGACTATGAAATCTTCTTTCGTTTTGTGTCTCTTTTAATTATCATACTTAAAAAAGATCACAAGTTTAAAAAAATGAGAAAATGGAAAAAAATAAATTTTTTCCAGAATTCATAAAACTACATGGGACAGATTACAATTGTTTAGTGGTGGATCACTAAGTATTGCGTTACGTAGACTCCTCGCACATGAGGCTGCAATGTCTGGTGTTCCTTCACTCATCACAGAAGCACACTTGAGTGCCATAAATAGAAGACTGCTGATCGTTTATGCTGTAGTAGAAAATTGCTTGAAAAAAAAGAAATATGTTTCCAATGTGATTCTGGATCATCGATAGCTTAACAACAATTCTTAGGATTATGCAAAGTATTCGGATATAATGTCTCTTGTAAAAAATAGAGAAAAGGGTTAATTGACTAATTAAAAATTTACAAAAAGATACGATTAATGATAAAAATAGAATTGAAGATTCTAAACATTGTAAATACAAGACAAATACAAAAAAAAGAACAACAATATAAAGATTTTAATTTATACTTATTTAAAATCACCTTGTGATATTTCAATATTTAGAAAGTGATTATTTGAAATAAATGCATATACTTATTTTTTTAATTTCTTTTAATTAATTTAGATTGTAATATTCTAATATTATAGGAATATTGCTTAAGAAGAAAATAGTTCTTTCTTGAGAATAATCTCTTGAAATGTGATTTTTATCTTAAATAGAGACATATAAAGTGCGAAATAAGGAAGATTGATAAGATTTGAATGCGATTTATTTGATGACACAGTTAATTATCGTTATTTGAATAGAATTCGAAGTGCGGCGCCGTGTACAGCGTATATAAATACGGTACAAACGTAAAAAACCTGTAAATGCGATTGTATTATCGTATGTGTAACATTAACGTGTCCCCTCTTCTTACTTTATCGCAACCGGGAACCACCGATCATGTACATTATATATAGTCTTCATGGATGCCGTATTATCTCCTGCGACCGTTATTCTTCAGTCAGCATCTCATTTTCATTTTTCTTATATTTTTTTCTTATAAAAAGATATAAAATTGTTTCATTTTTAGAAAGATTATCTCTGCGATGTAATAAATTTATAATTTCAGAATGAAGAATAAGATAAGAAGGAGATGCAAGAATTTTGTTGTCAATTGCGAGATATAGTACATTCCAAACGTAAAAAATATAAAAAAGTAAAATTATCGCAGGAGATATCGGGGCCCATTCGTATGGGACTTTGAGTCGAATTCGCACATCTAGCGTAATCTATCTTGCTTTGTGTCATATTTACAACGTTACATGACCAGAATTATTCACGTATCTTACGAACTAGTTAGAAATTTCATTTTTGTTTTATATATATAATATTTAGCGCCGTCGTCATTCAGGTATGAATGTATATATACTATTTATATATATATATTATATTAACATTCTTTAATTAAATAGAGCTTTCGTAGCAAAGTATGTATAAATAGACTATTTTTGCACAGACCATGATCGTTTCGAACTTACTCACTTTATCTTTGTTTTCACATACGAATGAGAGTTGGTTGCTTATTCGTCCTTGAGATCTGTCTGTACTTAGATAATTTTACCTGAAAAATAGTCGGACGAGAGAGAAATCTTTATTCTTTGAGGATTCCTCGATTCGAAACTGTTTTTTTTTACTCCTGCCATTAATACTGTATACATCAAACGATGAGATTGATGCGTTTTTTTTTTAAATTACGCACTTGTATCTCGTCGTGAAAAACGCGTCTCATCAAAATAGAATTTCCGCAACCGGCAGCCTATAAAGATTATTGCATTGCGTTCGCGTGTGTGCTCTATGAAAAATTAACTGAACCGAAAGAAATTGATGAAAAACTGTTCCGCGAAACCATTTAAGTTCAGTTTTCTCGTGATGCGACATGAGTTATGTGACGTTAGAGGCAAGAAATACGCAAAAAATTTCTTGCGCTGTATAGCTTTATTTTGTATCTATCTCTTTAAAATATGTTTTTAAGAGAAAAGTATAAAGTAAAACTATACGCAAGAAATTTTTTACATGTCATTTCTTGTTTCTGATGTCATAATTCAATATGGCTGGAGCGAGAGCCGAGCCTTAAAAAATTTCTGAGATGTTAATGTAATATAATTTTTTTTTCCCAAGCAACGGTATAATTAAACGGTATAATTAAATCGAAAGTTTATTTGGAATTTATTAATATCTTGGTCAAAAAATTAACATCCATTGTGTTAACATTAAAAAACTTTTTTTTATTTCTATTTAAGGCTTCTGTCTAGTCGCCGTAGCCATATTGGAATCGTGATGTCATAAGCAAGAAATGATAGTGAAATTTATTGCATGTAATTTGCAAATAAAAAAATATTTGACTAAAATGATACTTGAGATGGCTTTAAGACACTTGTGAAAATGGATGACTATTAATGAATAGCCGTAAAAGTGCACGTGAAATAAAATTTACTCAGACAGAAAAACGATTTGACAGCTTGAGAGAAATGGAAAATATGCTTTTACATATAAAATTCAATAGTAACTTTAATTGCCGTCCATTTTTATTACGAATTTGATAAATACGAAACAAGTTACATCTACACGATTAAGCACATAATAACGAAATTAAGTGCAATAAAAAATTTAGTTGTCATTTAATACAAAGATAAACAAAGATGAAGAAGCTTCTAATTTTTACCGCGACGTTGTATCGCTACCGTCAACGTGGAGTTCTCAGCTAAATAGTCAAGAGTATTAATAGAAAAAAAAGAATTAAAAAAATTTTTTTATTCAATTTGTGGGATGTAAAACTTAATTTGTAGAATGGATTCTATATTAATTTCTTTCGATTCATTTATTTTTCTTAAGAACAAAAAAATTGCCGTTTATTTGTTATTACTGTTCTTCATTCATTTAATATTATATATCACACCAAGATGCTGGATGTACGTAGAAATCTATAAATCTAGGCCAGCTTTAATAGGCATTTTGAATCCCTCTTAGATCAATACGAAGCTATTGTTGATATTAAAATAATGTGATCTTAAAATAGCTGGCGCTTCGTGACTTCTTTTAATCTTATTGCATTTCAGAGGGACTTGAAACATGCAATTTGATGTTTATTACGATTAGAGTTATCGTCAATATTTAAATGAATTCTTATCTCGATTTGGAAATATGATTCAGTGAATAGTGATACCTATAAATTTCCTCCTGGATTTAATCTTAGAAACATCGCACGCTGATTATTTTCCCTGATAAGGATATTTCTCGTTTACAATTATCCATTATTTATAAATAATTTTCTCTTGTTCTGGATTCGGCGATCGAAATGATTGTTTAATTGTGAAATTTATTGATCTTTACTTTTTATAGTATTTTTAATCACTTGATGGTCGACATGCATATGTTGACCTTTCGGCGATAAATTTTGTTTATAATATCCTGTTAATTTAGAGTGCCGATTCTACTCCTCTTGACGAAGATGTCGAATTGTTTAAATCCTCAGAATGGCGAGTATGCGATGAATCGAGGGATGTCACAGAGTCACTGTCGTTGCTGTGCGGACTCGAATAATTAGCTGCTTCCTGCAGTCTCATCAGCATGTTAAGCTACAAAAACAGATCCAAGAAAATTAAAGTAAATTAATTAATAAGATTCTTCATTATCATTGAATAGTTCTGGTTCATACAACAACATAAATAACTAAAATGGTATTCTCTTAATTAATATATACAGAATTATGAAAATTTCTTCTTTCTTTCCTTTGTCATAATTGCTGTCAATTTGTTTAAAGAAATAACTCTTCTCATGATACGATGAAAATATATAAATTTAGAAATTTATGTAGAAATCATTTTATTATATTCAATATTTTATTTAAATATCTAATTTTTATGATGCGATACATGGCATTTTCTATCATAAATATTAATATTTTTCAATCCGGAGAGTTCCCATTCTCATGACATTTTCTTTTTAATGTTCCGAGTATTTAAGATTTAAAATTCTTATGCATTTAAATGTTTACATTTTTAAGTTTTTAAATCCTCCATTTTTAAGTTTTTAAATCCCAATATTTTAAATACTGACCAGAGGATCTCCTTCGGTATCACTGTGAGTACTTCCCAGGCTCTTCACACTAGAAGCACCTACACCAGAAGTATGTCCGCTGGAGACAACATCATATCCTACATCTTCGGGTCTCAAACGCAGAAGAGCGTCGCTGCCACCGTGTACAGCATGCGTTGAGAGCCATGGATAGCTGGACGTGATGAATTGTGCTGGGTCTTCCCATGTGAGTTCGCCGTTTCCGTTTCCGCTTACACGTCTTCCGTACAGCGTCAATCCCTCCCTCACTGCCTCCACTAGATAAGGTATTACCGAATAGTTCCATAAATCGGTAAACCATACTTGAGAGCCAGCAACTTCCATTGGACATGATAAGAAGAGTCGCGGTCCTAATAAATTATTATTATTATTATTATTATTATTATTATTATATTATTTATAATTATTAATAATAGGAAAATATAAATAAAAAAACAAAATTTTGACAAAGTAGAATTTTACTGTAGATCTTAAATTTTGCGATTGAAAATTATTAATTGTCTATTATTACTAATACTAAAGGAATTAATAATTAAGAATTGCAAAATTATAAAGAATTATATATATATATATAATATACAGGCAGAGGTTAAATTTATTGGATTCAGATTATATTTTCTGAAATATAAAAATATATTTTAGATATTTCCAACTACCTATGGTGACATCGGAGCTGCTATGAGTTTCTAGGAACTTGTTGAGATGCAGCCAAACCCGCGGCAACCACTCGACTACTGCGGCCATTTCTGCGTTTCTCGTACCGGCGCATTCGCGTAGTTCATGCTCCAATAATTTCCTTCTCAGGTAACGTCCTAAGAATCCTTTAACTGGCTCCATGTGATTCGCGCATAATACCCACCTGTTTAATTACGTAATCAAAATTTAATTCGTTAAAATATAAAAAACTTTTCATTCTTTCGTTCTTTAATTAGAAAAATAAAAGATATATTGTACCTTACTTCACAGTAAAATGTATCATAACTATTAATTTATTATTAATTTTTGATATTTTATTTCTTATGCTAAATCTTTCTTTAAGAATATTTCTTTACAATTTTCTAATTACATCCAGAGCCACTCTTCAAACATACAATATTAAAATTATAAATTAGATATATATTCATTTCAAAAGTATACCTGAAATTATGATGCAATTGTAAATTGGTGGTACTACAGGTAGCCTGGCTCATGGTACCGATAATGGCAGGACAGGATGAGTGTCTAGTTCCTAAGAGTCCACTGAAGAGTTCACCCAGAGATGCTGCGTGTTGAAGATTTTCCAAAATAATCACCCTGGGCAACTCGTCAGCTGCATTCGAATCGCATCTTTCAGCAATATGAGCGAGATATTGGCGTAATTCCTTGCTGGATTTGTGATCAACGTTGAAAGTTGCGACGGCGGCAGCATCCTTCGTATCATTGTCGGTGTCTACTAAAGCGTGCGCCAATTTCCCGGCCAGGTAACTCTTTCCTGTACCACTTGGACCACATAAAATCACTCTGCGATGTTCCGTCAGAAGGGAAATTAGTCGCTGAACGATAGAGCGCGGTATCAAAGTATCCACCGCTAGCCAGGAATAACCTGATAATACTAGATAAATAGTCTTCACGTGACCAACTAGGTAGCCGCAAGGTAACAACTCGGGATGCTGAGAATCGCTAGTGCACCTATAAAGAGAATAATTTCAACTACATTAACAGAAGATAAAAGAAACAAATCTCAGAAAGTATCCTTGTAGATTTTAAAATTTATTCATTATTTATTTAATGTCGTGTATCTAGGAATCTAAATGAAAAGTGTAAACGCGTACCTGGAAGCCTCGCCAAGATGATATGCGGCGACACATTCGACGCCAAGACCTAGATTCGTTACGGGGTCCACGCGAGAGACATATTCCTTGAAACAACGTCTTACTATAGAATCCAACGCGTCCCAACTGGTCTTATTGCTGATACACACGTTGGCGATCACGCAGTGGGGTGGTTCGCCTATGGTACCGTCAGCAGAACTCCCGGTAATCAAATTGTAATTGAAATTTCGCTCACTGCCGAGATAAACGGCTACGTTGATTCTCTTGCCGTCAGTGTCCTGTTCGAGAACCGGTTCCGTAGCTGTAGTGCTCGGTACCACCGTATGTTCAACGGGGACATTGAGATCTTCCAGTTGATCGGCCGTGGAACTGACATCGCCATTTGACAGCGCTGCGACACTCGATGCCACCTCGGTCATGCTGAAGCGTCGATCTGGGTCACTGGGTAGAGAGGACTGCGACGAAGTGAGCGATTTCGAGGTCACTAGTCGTTGGAGACGTTCATTGTTCTGTTTCAAATTCAGCATCTCGTACTGTGGGATAAAAAAAATATGTCATAAAATGATTTTTTAAAATGTAAAAATTATGTTCCTCTATATTAAAAGTTTGAATTATTAACTATAAGGTTATTAACTATAAGGTTGAATTATTAATTATTAAACTTTTTGAACTTTGATAATAATTTTAAATTAAAACAAGAATTTCTTTCCTAAATTTCACTCACTCTCATTTTGATAACCGTGTCCTTTAAAGACTCCAGCTGATGGGCTGAAGATAACGCTTCCAATCTAATGTCTGTCAGCACTAGATCTTTCTCTCTTAACTGCTTCTTCAACTCGTCCACATCCTCGTCTTCTTTTTTATACAGTGCCGAACTACTCTTGCTCCCTGATAGAGGATTTTCATGATCAGGAGATTTCTGGCCGTTGCTTCTCACAGTTTGTGCTCTTGAAGACTCATGTTTAGATGCGGATGGCAATCTAGGACTGTTGGGAGCGCTTAGATCACCACCAGGACTTTCCTTACAATCTTCAGCATCGGAAACCGAACCATGTCGGTTTTTACGCGACCTCGAGAATGCTTTGGAGAAAGAGCTACGTAGCCAGCCCTTCTTCTTGTGATGACTGCTACTGGCCGAGCAGGCGCTGCTTAGCGAATTCAGAGATGTCACGCTGTCCGCGGACAACTGTCTTGCCATTGATGCGCCCTGATGATGATTGTTGCTGCCGCTGCCGGTGCATCCGGTAGTATTGGATTCGGAGTCGCCTAAAGTATGACGACGACCATTGTTCGCAGTTGATCCGTTGTTCAATCCAGCTTCAGCACTCTGCTTGCGCAGCCTTTCGATCGTTTCCCGGAGTTCCTGAAGCTCGGAATCCTATGAAATTGCCGATAAAAAATTTAAAAAAAGAAAAACCAAACCAATTTTATTTTCACCAAAAATATTAAGAGAATTTATTAAAATATAATATTTCTATCAATTATTAGTATTTTTAAGGCATTTTTACCTTTTTCTCAGCTGTAGCTGTAAGTTGCTGTAATCTCTGAGTCATATTGGACAGCGATTGCTCGAAAGCTGAGACCACATGCGCCTGAAACAACACAATTTTTAACATTTGTATGTTTTTATCAAGTATTTTAAATTTGAATTTTCATAAAATATCATTTACAGATTGTCATATCTCATTATCTCTAGCGTTAATAATATAATTGTAAAAATTTTTAGGATAATGCTTTTAGAATATATATATATTTTTTTTAAATTAAGTAATTTAATATTATACACAATATACGCGGTAATTTTATTTCTATTTTATTAATTACAAAATATAGTATTTATTCATAGTGTTTATTCTTTTGTTTATTATAAAGAGAGTTTGCAATTATTCGAATACAAAAATATATGAAAATGTACATGGTGACTCTGTCAAAATAATTTTTAGCTTGTCAAATGATATGTTTCAAGCTATGCCTGGTGAAGTAATTTGCGATGTACACGCGGGGCGGAGAGATCATAATCGTTGTTGTAGTCTCTTTTACGAGAGGCACCTATCGTCGTGCCGTCGGAGTATCGGACTTGTGTTTCTCGTCACGTAATTATTCTCTCATAATTCTCTCATCTGGACATGTTTTCAATGCTACGCTATGAGGCGAGGAAGATAATCAGTCGTGACTGATTTAAGGAAGAAAGGCAGAAAGTGCTTTTATGCCGACGAAGCGTTTGATAATCTAAACTGAAGCGATGTAAATTCTTAGTTGATTTCTTCCTTCTCGCTCTCTCTCTTCGCTTCGCCAATTTTCTTTGTCCATTTCCGAGCGACGACAATTGTCTATTGTTAGTTTTGTTCTTTTTTCAAGACTTTTGTTATTACAATTCAGAACTGTAACCGATATACGAAGCGACGACTCGCTTAACGATTAACAGTACTTTGAATTCAAATCGCGGAGACAAAGCTTATTTATTTAAATCTTTTTTACAAACAAGAGAAAAATTATTCGAAAACGTTATAGCCTTTATCTTTTCTAAACGGAGTGCTTCCTTGTGGAATAAAAAAAACACGATCATCGAAAATCTTACTTCGATCGCTGTCCCGTTACAACGTAAAGATCCCAAGAAGATTCCTCCGGATCGACTTTTAAATCTCAAACGTTGGAGAATCAGCTGTTCACTATTGTGTTTCCACGAACGTAAGCACTATCTTTTTCTTCCGCTTCGGAAATATCACGCAATCGGACGCTCATAAAATTCTAAGAGGATAATCAGCGGGACTTTTTCCTCGTGAGGAACGAATGTGGAGTTTCGTCAAGATCGTAAACAAAGAAATTTTCTGAGAGTCGAGGATTCCGCGCGTGTGTGGGTGCGATTCTAGAATCGCGCGCGTAATTCCGGAGGAATTATACCGCTCGTAAACGGTAACGGCAAACGTGGGACATGTAATTCCGCCGCCGCGAGCGGGTGTCCCGGGTCCCATTGTCCCATCTTATTACTTTAACGTGCAACGTAAAATCACTCTCGACGTGCTCGATCCTGCAGCTGGAATATGAGGTTTCTTCCCCGGACGTCGACCTTTATACCTTCGATAAAAAAGATGTCTAGAGTAAAAGTTTGTGAATTTGATTTGTATTAAAAATAGCAATTTAAAGATCTGGAGATATAGCGTAAACGGGACGGGATACTTTATATAACTAAAAAATAAACATTTTGTAAAAATAAATCGAGTTTTCGATAAAAAAAAATCTTTCAAAGGATTTAATTAGTAGGGAACAACAATGTTTGGACAGTGCGTGTTAGTTTGAAGAAGATAAAAAGTACTCGAGAGCCCAAACGAGGTCGGAAGGTCCACTTGTATGAGCCTCGGTGGTATAGGTTGTAAATATTGGCTCCCACGCTCGCCGCTAATGTGCCTGGCTTCACCTATCGCTGTAAATGTATGCGAGAAGTGAGTACGTACATGATGTATGCTCGTAAAAACGACGACCCACCTACTCGGCCTTACACCTTCCTCGAGCACTTTATTTCAGGCGTGTCTCACGTCAGATTACGTTTGATCCCTCGAGATCTCGATGCGCTTTTTGCCGCAATTGCGGATGATGCGTAATTATGGCAATACAATTTTAATTGAGATAGTCATTTCAAATAGGAACGATATTGAAATATAGAAGAATGTAATTTTTAAAAGAGATTCTCAAAACAAAAACTTTCAACTACACAATTATACTCTTTTTTTCTTTTCCTTAAGAACTGATATGAGACAAATTAATGGAAGATTAATTAAGTTGGATTTATAATCAAATTATATCAATTTGCAATTTAAAAGTTGTTACCATTAACATAAAATTGCATTATTTGTGACTACAAGAATATATCACCTGTGTTTTTACCAAGCTCGCAATGCGCAGTGAGAGTGTCTAATTTGTAATTGTATATTAATATATTCTTGGTATCAACTTCTTACAATAATAGAGAAAAGTTTCCTTTCACTGGAGGAAAAGTCTAGGTTTCGCCTCGTTGTGCATCAAGCTTAACGAAGGGTCGATAGAGTCGAGGACGGACGGGGTTAAAAACTGGACCGGAAGCCTGCGGCAAAAACGCACGTGCCGAGGAGCAAAATGCATCGCGCGCCGCGTACAGTGACTCGCCTTGTTCTCCAGGGAAAACACCAAGTGAGTGTGCTGGTGCATCTCTCGACTATACATCGCGAACGAACGGCTAGATCGATATTTTCATTCTCAACGCCATTTTTATCCTCTCGCTCAATTACGTTTGTCTAATATCTTTTTTTAAAGGATTATCATAAAATAAAAATAAATAAAGAAAAGATTAATTATAAACGAATTTTGTAAAAAAAAAACTTATGTATTAGAATCATCAGACTGTAAAGAGATCAGAGAGAATTTGTAGAATTTAATTTCTTGATTACTCAAAAGTGACATCTTGAAGAATCATCCATGAATTAAATGTAATTTTATTGAATTCAAAATATAAAGTACGGAAAAATTTTAGCAAATCCTCCCAGCACCTTGCAATTCCGTAGAATCGTATCTCAAATTTTTCGAGTGAGATTGCAACATCCTGTAACGCTTTTCGCCGAGAAGAATATCGCTCTTTTGTGGCCTGGGAACTGTTAGCCCAGTTAGCTGGGGTCGTAACGCTTCGAGGATTACGCCGTGTTCACAACACACATTATCCTCGATGTTCCCATCATGATGTGTTTCCCGGTATAATTGCTCGAGCAGAAAGAAGGGTGAGGGTTCAACATTATATTTTAGCATTGTACTTAATAATTAATGCTACAAGGACATTTTCAGGGCCAAGGTCTTCTCGAACTACGCTCTCACACTTTCATTTAGTTTATTTATTTAAGACAATTTTTTTTTTTAGTATTTTATTAATTTAATATTTTGAAAATTAATTTTTCACATATTTCGTGAAAAATTGCGACTAGTATTAACTATTATTTGTTATAAGAAAAAGAGATGAAATGGAAAGAATATATATAATTTCGTCTAAACTTGAAAAACGAAAGTGTATATGTTTACGATATCCGGCCAAAAGTATACTCTTAAAACGCATAAATCTTTCTTTCTCTACAGGAATAGGGATTCCACAAAAGCGCTTACAATATGGCTGTCACAAATCCGAAAGATAATCTTACATTTTTTTCACCACATGAGGTAAATATTTCTCGAATGTTTCAGACGAAGAAAAAGATACGGTTACAAAAATTGTTTATTTGCCTGTAGATTTAGGTATTTCTCGGTAGAAAAATTTTTCTTTCGTAAGGAAAAAAAAATTTCTCTAATAATTCATTCTTAAAAAAAATTAAATTTAAGGCTTTAAAATATATATTAAAAAATTAAATTGTTAAGTTTTACATATATAATTCTATCAAATACAAAAAGTAAATTGAAATAAAATATAAAATAATAAAAGTTATAATAAATTAACATTAACATAATCTAAATTATGAAATAAAATTATATAAAATTTTATATTTTCTAAGAGAAATGTATATGACATTCAAATTGCAAAGATCTATCGCATATCCTAAACAGCGATCAATTTGGATGGAGAAAGTAAGCAGAAGGCATGTTGCACGAAGCGCCGATGACTAAAATTGATGTTTTAATCAATTGTGATTGCAGTATTTCGAGACCACGAAAGAGCGGATTGCATAAGAAGACGGAATACATAGTAGAGAATAAAATTCGCGATTGGCCAATCGTTTCTGATGCCGGTTAATTGTGCAATCCCCTACAGCGCTGTCGATAATCATGGGCTGTCTTTCCTCACATATCTTTTCTCGTTCTCGATAAGTGAGGGAGAGAAAAAAGTGAAAAAAGGGCTCGCATTTCCAATGTGTCATCCATACCGAGTTATAAAGCAGGTTCTAAGATTATCGCGTTACCAGTTATTTTTTTTTATTGTTTAAACGTAATCAAGGAGAAAAAATGTCCATAATAGGAATAGAGGGAAAATCAGAAAAAAGATAAAAATATATTAGTAAAAATTAAAATGAAAATGGAAGAAGCCGTCTCTCAGGGATTTAGAACGAATGTTCGTTCTTACATAAGATGCAGCACGTAACGTACGTATTCCAATTGACGACAATCACATTGTCGTCGTCGGGGTAGGGCACGATTACAAAGAGTGCCGAAGTATGCGCGCATAATTATTCAATCGGGACCACGAGCGGTATTGCCGACCTACGCTTTATTACGCGTCATCGTCCTCTTTCTAAATGCACCGACGGAATGTGCCGAGCTCAATTTCGACGGCGGGGCCTCATTATCGAATTTATTATTTCATTGCTTTAACTACTCGCAGCGATTGCTGCGAATAAATCATATCTAGACGTATTTTATAATCGATCGAAGTCGATGCATTCGAATTAATATATCTGCACGACAATTTGAATCTATCGCAAATCTATATCTTTTCTTTTCCATTTTTTATTAAATATTAACGCTTAATATTATCTATTAATAAATTTTCACATCAATAATAGTATCTTAATAATTTTTATTTAGACTAATGTTTAAATAATAAATTACATTTGCAATAAAATATCAGTGCATTTTGAAGAATAAATCATTTAGTCATTTAGTCATTTAATCATTAGAAACTATAATCTATAAAATCGTTTGTTTTGTTCCGTAATTAATTTCTCATAAGATGGTTAGACTTTGCCACTAGTGTCAATATAAAATATATGATCTCGCAAATTTAAATATTGTATGTGATCCATTCTATTTCTTACTTGTCTAAATCTACATAGCAATCTACGTTGAATAAATTAAAATGCATGCTTAACAATTATAAATTTCTTTTGCTACTGTAAAAAATTCAATTTTTTTAGAAATTATAATAGCTCTATAATATAATTATTATTATCGTAATTCTCACACTGTAAATTAATAATTAACAATTAAAATTGCGAGGCGCGATTTTAATCACGATTTTAACGTCCCTATTCGACGCGACTTACTATCAATTTCAATCCAATTTACCTGTAAGGACGGGCAACTGCGATGTCTGTACTTCCTGGTGGCGAGTTCCCACCAAGGTATCATATTCTGGGTTTCTCGTGGTTTCACAGGATCACTAACCGCATGTTCGTATAATGGTTCTAAGATAGGTCCATTTCCAGAGAACCTCCTAAGAGAATCGGATTGATCTTTCGCGAGGTTCCCTCTTCTCGGTAGAGTAGCGAAAGCGCTAGCTTGAATCTTGTTATCCTCCGTTTCCTCGAATTCCAAAGAGTTGTGTCTAGTTCTGGAAAAGTGATCCTGCCGCTGTAAGGAATTGGATCGCTCCAATTGTCCTTTGAGAATCACTTCGGTGGCGTCCATGACATAAAGAGGACCTCGCCGAATTTCCGCGAGGTTTTCGTCGACGCTTTGTTTTCGATCGATATCATCATTGTCCGAACAAGATTTCTGTAGATCGTCATGAGAGAATCTTTCGCTATCAAGCACATCTTCGCTGGACTTGTGAAGCGGTCTTGAAGAGATTCTAGGTCTTCTCGAGGGCAATGTGTCGTATCGACGATCTTTCAAACGACTCGTGGATCGCATTTGTTCCAATTTGCCTGAAATTTTTTCTAGGCCCTCATTAGAAGCTCGTTCTTTCCTTGATGATTTTTCTTGGTCGACTCGAGAACGATTCCTTCGAATCGCGCTGGTGACCGGCAACCGATTCTTTTGAATTGAAACTTTGTCATCTGCCGAAGATGACAAATTCTTCAAATTTGCAGATTTGATTTTTTTCGGAATATCCCTGTTGATAGATTTCGATTGATCTTGCGAATTGTTTTTCCCAGTTAAAACCAGTTCTTGAGAAGTTTTATCTCGGGCTGGATCTCGTTTTTGAAAATCATTTATCTTCGACAGTTCTGTCAAAGATTCGCTAATCGCGTATAAAGATTCGGTAGATTTACTTGAAGAAGCAGTGGTAGATCCCGTCGAATGCCTAGACGTATTTTCAATGGATGAAGACCTCGGCAAGACTTTGGGTGGAAGTTTACCCTTAGAATTAGGTCTGCGAAGATATTTGACATCTTTTCTGGATTCTTTTTCATTTTTTTCCTCAACATCGTCTATATCGACGTTGATAGGCGGCATGGGTACCATGTTTCTTTTCCGCACGTAGTCAAAAAGGTTTCTGGATTGATCTTGCGGTGACAATTCATCCTTGGCAATTCTGTTGATCACTCCGTAAGTTTTAGGACTCGCTTTCATTACTTCATAACTTTTGTCGATCTCCGCAAGATTTCGGTTAATGTCTTCAATGTACTTGGCCGCGGTGCGGTAGAGATCGCCACTAGGAACGTAGTTTCCGTCAACTGTGATCAATCGACGTCTTGGCTTGGAAAACACTTGAGGAACCGCATAAATGGATTGTCGGTCTTTAGAAAATTTCCGTTTCGTGTTTTCCAGATCATTCTTGAAGATGGGAGTGCTTTTCGAGTAATTGAGACCGTTTTCCAATTCGCTACCACTTTTTCGCTCGTCAGTCTCCGCTTCATGAAGATCATCCTTATTTTTGAAAATATAATTATTTTTCGTATCTTTTATAGAACAATTGTTGAGATTTTCGACATCCTCTTTGGATTTTTTAAATATATCGCATCGATTGTTATTGGTATTAATAAAATCATTTTCCTGAGAAGTTTTGCCAATGACGCAGAAAGGCTTTAGAGTTGTTTGATTATCCTCTATTGGTACCGTATCGTAAATTCGCCGATTCCAATCATAAAGAGTGCAGTCTTCAGACTTCCATGCATGATGACCGCGGAAATTGGCATCGGCTTCGCGATTCTTCTGTTGAATTTCACAATTTTTACTCTTATTTTCTCTCGAACGTTGGAAATCCCCTTGTGAAGCGCTGTTTCTCGAATTGTTGCCAAATTTGTCTCGCCGAGAGAATGTCTTCAGCGTCACTTTGCGCGGCTCATCAAAATCCCGTAATTTGACGGTGCGTAAGGTGCCGTAATTCTCGATCAGTGATTGATCCTGGCCAAGGTCGGCCCATCTGGGCACCTGTCGCGCATCTTCCGAGACCACTCGGAAATTGGAGAAACGTGGCAAAGCGTACGGACCATCTGCTTCCTTTAGCAGTTCCTCGGAGTCGGAACGATAGACGGCACGCGGCCGTCTGCCGCGCGATCTTATGGTCGCGTAACCATCATGAACACGGCGTGAACATACGTTCACGTCCATCTTCAACGAGCTCTTATCAATTCCTTCTCTTTGACATGTGGAACCAATAGGGTTCACATGATAAATATTTTAGATGTATCCGCGTCGATGTTCTCTTTCCTAATTTTTAAAACTTGTTTTTCTTTTCCGTTCGGAAAAACATATAGTAATTTGTTTCTTCTCGATTTTATTTTTTAATAACGGCAAAAAACATATCTCTTGATTTTTAAATAAAATTTTTCAATATTTCACATTTCTCATAATAATAATGGTAGAGAAAAATATACAAGTTTATCATGTGCATATATTTATTCTTTATAATATAAGATTTATGTCAATAGTTTCCAACATCTTGCATCTCGAAGCGTATCCTCTGATGAAGTTTGATCGATCACATCAAGTTGGTAAAAATCATACGGAATCTTCTTCTATGGATCGTTTATTCGACGACCTTTAACTCATGATTTCAGCCATGGATCTCTGTATGAATAATTCATTATTTGCTTCGGAATCGTTTGCCTAAGTATCGATGTAAGAACCGATACAACCAACAGGTTTATCCCTCTGATACATTCGCGATTATACTTCTTTTCGTGTAAATTGTGTAAAACTTTGAGAAAAAGTATATTTAAGTAATTTAATAAAAACTTGTTTATCATATTTTTCTGTGTGTTATTATGTACGTTGTAATGAAATTTTTTAGTTCATCATATTTATCATATTATTCCATTATCTTTCAGTCTTATTTTCTTAATTTTCTAAATACAGAATAAAACGAGATAAACAATCGATTAATATTAGTCTAGTGCCTTGTTAGGTCGCAACAAGTTAAGAAAGATCGCATATGCGAAGTTACGCGTGCTAGCAAAGTAGCAGCTGTCGTAATAGCAACATTGATAACGCATTTGGGTCTCGAGAACGGGTGACGTAACGTTCTCAAGTTACCGAACAATCTTCAAACTCTATTTTGAACAAAGAAAATTATCTTTTACTCAAATTATATTTGTCGGCGTCAATTTGCTTAAATAATAGATAATGAAAATAACGCAAGGTTACCCGAATTAGGTACTGGAAAGATTAACGGGTTCTTGCTCAAATGGGATATTATAATAAAAATCGATGATTTAGTTCGACCCGGAATCATCCAAAGCGTATTGACTTATCAACGAGTGACGAATGTGATGCGATAAGCAGTCTTCTAGCAGCATCTTGAACTGCGTATCTCTTGTGATAATAATTAAGACCATCTGATGAGAAAAAGCACGCGAACGATACCAGGCGTCGTCGTTTGAATTAACCGATCAGTTTTTGGAATATATATTCACCGAACATATTAAGATGATTTTTTGTTAAAGTAAAAATTCGAAGATACATAGCTGGAACTAGAAAGCTATGCAACACGGAAATGTTAATCGATCAATTAATTAATACTATCCCAATGCCCATGAATCTGGAATTCAAGACTCGATGTTATTCATGCGGATAATTAGCTGCTTGTTAATTATAGTTCTCTATCTATCTCTATATATCTGTTCCGTTAAGATTTAACGTTTGCATAATAAAAAGTATTACAAGAAGGATAAATTAAGGATCATTTAGTTTAACAAATATCTAGACAGTTTTATGTTATTTATTTTTTATTTAGAAAACATTGTTAAAATAATATTAAATTTTAATGATATGTTTTTTAATTTCTCATTTAATCTTTTTAAAAAAAGATCTATATTATATTATAAATAGACACGAAGAAAAAAATTTGAACAAGCTAATTTTAAACGTTCACATTTTGTCGTCATAATGATTATTATAAAATCTATTAGTATTCGTCTGAACTTATTTATTAACACGCCACACATGATCTGAAAGCAACATTTCGCTCGTCACATAATCAAAGTTCATCTTGTCGTCGATTAGCATGAGGTCGTCACTCGCTTTTTCGGTCGTTAACGCGGCTCGTAGGCGCGTAGCGTAATGTAACGACGGGCATTACCAGCGATTTACAACGGTTACAAGCTCGCGGACGAGAGGCAGCAACAGGATGATGGATATGACAGCGCGCAAAATTGCCAATAAACACATTTACGAGATCGCATAGGAAAACGTTGATTTTCCAAATTGAAATTATTTCTCTACATAGTTTATATAATTATTATAAACGTTTAATTATAAAAGAAAATCATTTTGATATTACACATCACATCTTACAAGACTGATTTTAAATGCTTCTTTTCTAATTGAAACATTTTCCGGATCAGTTTTTTTTTTTTTTTTTTTTTTTTTTTAGATAGGAACAACGTGAACTGGAAGTACGGTCGATCACGTTATTCACTTCCTATTCACTCATTCGAAAGCACGCAATTCAATTAACGTTGCGGCGGAAGGATACTTTCGGATGGAGGCGAAACGTTTCTGCGGATGATATACAACTCCGCTCCGTCGGGAAACGGCCGCCGAGGTCGACACGGCTCGGAAACCACGAGCAAAAGAGAGCACTCTTCGTGATTGTTATTACGAGGCCGAACATGCCACGCGAAACCAGAACGCGTGAAAAGAGAGCGAAGCAGACATTATCTGCGAAGTTACTTTTTTCCTTGAATGTGCACTTTAAATGTAGCATCCCAATTATCACGTTTATATTAAATCACGCATCTCGAGTCGAGATCACAATTCTACAAAATTCATTAAACGTTTCCACGAGTCGAATTAAAGCAGCCATATTTGAGTATTGCGGCAAAGAATCGTACAACTCGCGTGAAGAATTGCAGGTAGAGAAGTCCAGTCATCGCCGAACCTTTCGCCATCCGGATAATTAGCGGTTATTAAATCCCTCTCTCCTCTCTTTTCTCTTCCTTCACTCTCCATCTCAATGTAACTCGTTTTGCCTTTACGGTTTCTCGTTTTACGCTCAACTTTATTACGAGCAGTCCGCAGCAACTTCTCTGCGTGCGAACGCAGCTTCCGGGATACAGATCAAGCTGAACGATCTGAGACGAGATTTCGCGGATGAGCGAGAAACTCGTTTCCGGGAAATTTTATAAAATTTCGTAATCTCTCGATTCTTAGATATTCGCAGAATTATTAATATAACAATCTTGAGTGCTGAAATTTCTCTTTCATGAGAAAATAAAGGATTGGAATTAAGAGAAAGAGAAAAAGGACAAAGAAGAGTGCAAGACGGTCATTAAAGTCGGACACGCATGTCACGTATGTACTGCTCGAAGGAAGTTTCTTTCCCTCCCTCTCTCCCTCTCTCTCTCTCTCTCTCTCTCTCTCTCTCTCTCTTCTAAAACGCATCCGCGACCGCGACCGAGGCTTTGTCCTCGCGTGCATACGCATGCACACGCGTGACGCAGTGTACTCACTCTATCGTGAGCTGCCGTGTCTCTTTTTTCTTGGCGGCTGACAGAGCCTCATAAATATTAATATTCCCGTGGATGTCAATACGTCGCGAGTGTCTCGTCTTGTTACAGTGTTTCATCCTCCTCGTCTCGTCGTTAATTTCTCTTTACATTTTGCCACCATGAGATATTCATTAACAAATAATTATAACTAAGTAGTATTCCAAGTATAACATTCTAGGAAATGGAAAAGAGGTTATAATTTTTAATCGTTTTCAAATATAATTTTTGATGGATATTTATAATAAGAGTCACTTAAAGAAGATATTTCTTTCAATTGTGTTAAAAAGATGTAAAAATGATTTGATACAATGCTATTATATCCTCTATGTAAAAATCGCGTTTGGCGGAAAAGAATTTGTAACCTATGCAACCTATGCAACATACAATTTCTCGCGAGACAGATATTATATGTTACGTGTACAAAGGAGACAAGACAAGATAAGAGTCAGCGGCTGTGGCTCGTGCTCGGATGCGCGAATGGACTTTGTGCAGAAAGGACGACGGCCGGCCGTGCGCCGACGCGCACAGGAACTCGGACGAAATAATTACAGACTCCTGCGACAAGATGTAATCTCTCAGTCTCTCGACACTCGACACACTCGGCGCAAGGCGCACGCCGAAAAGATCCGCAATTTGCTTTCGGAACACGGACAGGAGCGTGCCGTAACGCGCGGTAATTGATCGAGACATCTGCCTCAGATAAGGATGCGCCCGCGTGTAACCGGGTTCTTATATTTTTCGAACCAAGAGCGAAAAATCCTTGAATCTCGATTAACTATCTCATAAAATGTTAAATAAGTAATAAATAAATGTAATATGCCGCGCGCGCACGCGTTACGAGTCAGAAAACGTAATCTTAATTTGAATTGTAATAACGTTAGTTACATTTAGATCACGTATCAAACGTTTGACTAAAGTATGAATTAATCTCGATATATATCTTTTTTCTACTATAATTACATTGTTACGACTTGTCATGACTTCCGTGCTGTTGCACGAACGTTTTGTTCCTTTTATTTTCATGATCTCAAGTATAATCGTGATATTTTATCGTAGTTCCATTATCGGTAGCAAATGGAGCAGATTAGACATGCGGAGCGTATTATTACGCGATTAGACGTGCGATTTCGCGTCGTTTCGAGTGAGATAATTGCGGTGTATCTCGCGAGAATCGCGAGCTCGACGTTATAAACGTTACGTAACGGAGAGACGATGTCGTTGTCGTACGGGGGTCCGTAAAGTAAAACAGCCTTCATAAATCACGAGAGGCGTGCCTCGCCACCGAACGCAAAGTATACGACGATTACTACTCGCTCAAAGCGGCAAGAAACCGCAAATAGACGAGATGACGAGATCTCTCGGTCTCGGCGCATCGGGCAAATCGGGATTTATCGAATCGAAACCCGCGCAGAGAACTCGCTATCCCGTCCGGCTAAGCTTTCCGCTTTTTCAGCTGGTGATCGATATACCGAGCGACGGGAAAGTTACGTCTTTCCGCTTCGGCCGTACCGAAGTGATAGTAACGGTACGAAATGAGAACGATCTCGAGACGATCTAGATCTAAACTGAAAACATTTAAGGACTCTACGTTTATCTTTCTCTTAATCTTCAAAGATTCAAATACATTACGCGAGATAAATTGATGGAGTTTCCTGATATATATATATATATATATATATATATATATATATAAGAAGGAAAACAAGATTGGAAGATCAACGAAGAAAGAATAAATCAAACAAGAAATGAAATAACTTTTAGAATAAAAAAATAAAGGCAAAGACAAACAACGGATATAATTTGAAAGAGTTTACAAATTGTAATTCACTATCATCAATGAAACAAAGGACAATATATTGCTATTAAATTTCAATACAAAATTTACATGACTGATTGTTTCTACGTGACGTAATCGCATCGTCATCGTCACGACGATTAATACCACTTATTCCTCAAGGAAGCTACCAATCGATCGATGATTTAACTCGAAGAGATCGCGCAACGTCAGTCTCTTTTTTTTTCTTCTGAAATCAGTTTCCTAGACAAGGCCGACTGCGATTAAAAAGACTGATTTCAATAGAATGGAATGCAAAATCAGTTTACGTCACTAACGAAATAACCCTGCACCGCGGCAATATTTACTCCATCTGCATACAGATGCAGAATCGTGTTTTATGCACATCACGTAGACTTAACATTATCTAGAACAGTCTTGCTTCTCTACTTGCTTCTACGCGTTCTCTACGCTTCTTTCACGTTTTTTTTTCGTCGCGTAAAACCTTGATGCGATTTTATCGCGCAACTCTTAAAAGACAATGCGCAAATCTAACACTCTTTGAAAGCAAACACCATACAGAAATACGAAATCTGCAAAGATCTTTGATAATTATAAATATATACTTTTAATAAAAGAATAATGTATTCAAAATTATAAATTCGATTATATTAAAATATATATTCTTCGTAAAGATTGTGTAAAATCTCTTTCTCTCATATGCTTGGTAACACAATTCTACCTAAAATTCATGACGAAAAGATTGGAAACATAGTTAAAATAGAAATAAAGATGAAGATGCGATGGCAACAATAACAATAAGCGCGACGATAATGATTCATCACAATATTCGTGCATTTAATTCAGTACATATATATATGTACGTGCGCATAGACGGCCAAAGGCCCCAAAGGCATAGACGTGGAGACCAAGAGACCCCGGGACTTGATTGGAGCCAACTGCTCAGCCAATCCCGCTGTCCCGCTTATTAAAAGTCGCGCTGTTGTTTCGCCTTTTGTCTCTTCTCTTAATGTTTGGCATTAACTGGCCGCCTTGAATGCGCACGTCTGACTTTATGTACGTCTCTGCCTTTCGTCTTCCCCTCAGAGAGTCAGCATCTTTGCCAGCTTGCATAAACTTATCCACATATACAGATATAAAATAATTTCAAATACAATATCTAAAATATAAAGTTATAACTTAAGTAATTATTCATTTATTGCAACGGAGACAATAATTGTATAAATTAAATAAGTTATAAATTTCTCATGTCATGTTCTTTATATTAAATTATTTTCTGCTCCAAAACAAAAACATTATATAGACCGAGCCAAATCTAAAAATTTTTAACATATGAAATCTTAGAATTTGTACACACATGTACAAGTATTATATTCAGAAAAAAGAAAAGATATAATAATCCAAAATAAATTAGAGCAAACTGTTCGAAGCTGTTCAAACAATAAGTAATTTACCAACGAAAATTCAAGGATCATTCACAATATCTTTAGTTTTGATTATCTCAAATTAAGAACATCTTTAGCATTTTTCTTATCATAGTAGAATTTATTTCTACTAATGAAACAGTCGTGAAAACGTGAGAGTTCTCCTCTTGAATTTTGCATAATTGGATAGCTGTTTGGCTATAAAAGAACAGGACCAAATCTCAAGGAATCTCAGAACTAATCCGATACTGATTTCAAGTTGAAAGATTTCAGGATGAAAGAAATGACTCGAGGAAGAGAGTCAAAGAGATCCAAACCATCTTGCTTCGCGAAAGAAAAACGTCGACAAAAGGTAAGCTCATGTATGTACTCGTCACGAGAGAGACTGCAGGATCCGGGCCAGACCCTTGGGCTCAAAGGCGTAGGTCAATAATCTCTTAAAGTTCGATAAGCTTCTTTTTCAAAATTCAACATTATTTGTATAAGAGTAAAAGAAAATTTTATAAAATAAATTTAAAATAGACAATACTATTAAGTAAAAATTATATTATTATTAAGAAAATTTATATTTATTCAAAATTTTATCTTATAATTTAACTTCAGAATCATCTCCATTATTTGAGACAATTTTTCTTTTATCCATTTGTTTTTCGATTTTCAAATAAATATGTCTCCAGTTTTTCGACCGTCAACTTCATTTCTCGTCAAAATACTCCATATTCGGACTGAAACATAAAATCCTCCCAGTTATGAGAACGGAATTCACGTAACATTTCGTCAGAGAAAAAAATCGAAGAAACTGGTTGTAAAAATTTCGTGTAACGCAGAGAGAGAGTGAATATCGGCCGGTGGATATCGTTTCGCGGGAGGATCGCGAGAATAATAATGATTGTAATTTATGGTTGACTGCGCCAATGGACCCACTGCTCGGCAAGTCCTGCGGATTAACGGAACTCCCACGCGTGCCCTCAGTATATACTGTCTTTCGTTCCAAGTTCATGAATCGCCTAAGACGTGTATGCCCCTGGGTGCCCTTCCTAGTGGTTCCCGATGTCGATAGTACAATGATAAGGATGTTTGTAATGCGATTGTTCGACATCTAAATCTCTGCAGAAACGCAAAAATTTTTACATTTGATATAGAATTTATTAAATTTATATATTTCTGTAATTTCTCTCATATATCTCTAGGTTAAAAATCTTATACGTTAACGTAAATTTTTTTTTATTTAATTACAAATTATTTATTTAATATTAAATTTCAGTATGTAATATATATTATATTATATAAAAAATTAATATTCATCTTTGTGATTATTGATACTATTCAATTCTAACACGAGATTCGAAATTAATAATTCAATATTCAATTTAATTTAAATTATATATATATATATATATATATATATATATATATATATTGATAATAAATAAGTATTGATTACTACTTATGATTAGTATGTTGCTCCATAATGTATACAGTTTGGGAGCGTTGGGTTAAAGATTACAAATTAATTAATGGAAATATATGCATCGCGTGATCGGCCAAACAAAAGTGGGAAAAAGAAGAGAAAAGGCGTCCAATGCGCATTAAAATTACTAATTAGATGATAACGGATACGTGCTTGAGTTACATATTATATTCGAATTTTAAGACATGAGGGAATTCTATTAAATATACGTACGTAAATACAATATTATTCTCTCATTTAATAACATATTTTCGGGATTGACCTCCTTTTTAAAGAAAAATTTCTATAAAGGAAAAATTTTTTAATCAACCAACAATAAATGTTTGAGCAATTAAATTACAAAACTAAAGAATTAAAAAGTAAAATATTATTTATTTGTATGAAAGCGTTTTGTTTTTCGCTATTTGTAATTAGTTAACTGTTTTCATGAGATTTTCTTAAAAGAAAATAGACTCCATATAAAATAAGAAAGAATTTTTCAAAGTATTACTAAAGTATAATGAAATTTATTAAATTTAATCTTCATATAATATTGAAAAAACTGAGTAGAAATATCACGGACGAAAGCAACTCTTCTGGATGATTTATTTTTGCATTTATATAATGAAACATTCGAATTAAGATCTGCCATCGGATCAGATACAGAGAATAACAATACGAGTGTGTCTCGAAAGAGCGCTAAATTATGCGATGTAATGGAGCAAGCAAGTGGAGAGATTCTCATATTACGTGTTTTAATTACAAGTATGTGCCGCGTTGGCCGCTAGGATATCGTAAGAAAAACACCATCGTGTGCTAGAATCACTAATGGAGTATACACATGTGCCATATGTATAATATATATATACATATGAGAGCAACGGTATCTGGGCCAGCAATGTATTCTCGTCGGCTGGCCAGCAACGACTCGAACGATCTCTGTTTTTAATTACCGAGACTCTAGAGACCGATCGCACACTATCTGACTCGAGGAACACTTCTGCGCCACATGGTCAAGGTGTTGTAACATCGAGCATTGAAGGACAGTCGGAAGTGACGTAATCGTAACACGTTTACAGAATCAAAATCACTCGTAAAAGTCGAACCCGCTTTGTGCATTATTCTAAGTCTAATAATTAACAGCGAATTATTTCGGAAAGTTATACGGAAGATATCAAAACTTTCTTTTTGCCAGTTTCTCTTTGCATTGAATTTAGTTGACGCTAGAAGCTTCCTAAAAGCAAGTGAGAATCTGTATTTAAAATACGTAATATTATACCAGCAGCTAATATATGATGGAATACGAGACAATATGACATTTACAAATAAAAAATGTTTCACGTAATATAATAAATATCAAAAATATAAAATGGTGTATTAATGGTTTCTATTAATAAAAAATCTAAAAACTGGAAGTTCACATCGATATCTTTACATAATTGTAATTATTTAAATATTATTTTTACTTCAACATAATCCGACTTTAATTTGCTTAATTTACTTTTGTTAGCGATTATAGTCTTGTATGTGTGTAAAAAGTTTATATCTATAAAATGACAAAAAAATTCATTCAATTTTGAATATTTTTCATAAAGAAATTTAAATTTTTATCAAAAAATCTATTGAGTTGATAAAAAATCACTAATCAAATTTTACGATACTATTTCAATTTTCAAAAGGTCGGATAATATAAAGGATTTTTCGCTCTGGGATCGATTGTTGCTGCCGTAAAATCATTGGGTCAGATCCAAAGGGTGAGATTATGAATCTTATAGGTATAAATCTTATTCGGACCCTACGTCTAAAAGAAACGTGGCGTACATATTGTCAGCCCTCTCGCTCCTTGCTTTCGGTACAATGTCTCGCAAGGATCAGTGACGACAATGTGAACTGAATCTTTCTTTATACTGCTATTTCTTTCTACCTTCCATTCGTTAATCGCCTTCGTAAATTCACAACAACGATTTATCGAAAAGACCAAGGGAAGCCGGGATATGTAATTCTACCTGGAAATCGTTTCTGAAAGATTGTATTTTATTGTCAATTTTCGACATAGAATTCTATGTCATAATCAATGAGTGCATGCAACATGTTTTCCCCTCAAAAGCTGATTCATTTTCATATTGTGTTTAAATGTAAATGTAATAATAGAAAAATTAGAAACAAATCAGTTTAATTATTGCGCGGACAGAATTAATGTATGTATATCTTTTTGATGATAATTATTTTCTAGTTCACTCTTGAAAGGATAATTTTGTTTAGAAGTCACAAATCTCTTGAAGCGACCTAAACCTTCTCAAATATCCTAACATATCTCAGACTCTAATGGAAGTAGGAAATCTAAGGCATTCCTTAAACAAGCATTCCTTAAAATAAATAAATTATGTGAAAGTTCTAAACGAGATCATATTACTAGTACAGGGAATGTAAACCGCCGGCAAAGATATAATTCCTAAGACTTTTTACTACAAGTAAGCTTATATTACATAGAAATTTATGATACAAATAACATGCATTCCTTTTTCTCCAATACGAGAAGTGTAAGCGGTAATATGACGTAATTGTGTATGAAGTTGTAAAACGTATGAGAAAAATGCTCGCCGATAAATCTCGCTGATGCGATCGATCGGTTCGATCGGTTACGATTTGTTTGTCGGATCTAATAAACATACACGCTATCACGTGCGGTTTATCATTAGAAATTAGGCTGCAAGATTTATGATATTGGAGCGCGTGATACGCGATCGTAAAATATGGGATCAAGTTGAATAGAGATTTAAATTTCCATGTATGAGCCAATCATCTTCTCGAGTTTCCTAAGGCGAAGGTCGTTTTCTACAAAGTTTTACTACCTGTTGCCCAGCTTCCGGAGTTGAGAGAGCGTCTACTGGTATTTCACTCTCTATACTCCTAATTGATTAATTATATTTTCGCATAACAATGAAAGTTTTAAATACTAAAAAAGTCAAAAGTTTTAATATTGCCATAAAAAAATCCTACAAACTCTTACAACTTTCAATGACGACTTATTAGTAATTTTATAATCGATTAACGACAAGAAAAAGATTTCTCATAAGCGTTAATTAAAAATCTATAGAGTCAGACGAGAACGTTAATTCCCCGAAACCTTTATACCGTAAAATGGAGGGAGTTTATTACTTTTTGCCTCGATAAAGTAAAGAGATAATCGCGATCGCCTTTTTATTACGGCGGGTTAACAGCGGCTCGCTTGTTTACGATGCGATTAGCACGGTCCAAGGCGAAAAAATCTGGATTAGCGATCGTGTAGAGAGAGGAGACTCGCAGGAAATGATTCGGGTCGTGTTTCGGATCGAGTGAGCGAGCACTTTGGATTTTCCGCTTCGTCGAGCGTTCCGCGGCGATTTATGTTCTACGAGCAATTTAACGTACAATTAGAGTGTGGAGTGTTAGTAAGGTGCACGATTGTGTGTGTGTGTGTGTGTGTGTGTGTGTGTGTGTGTGTGTGTGTGTGTGTGTGTGACTATATGTAGTACTCTCTCTGGCGCCAATATGCGAAGAACACCGAAGAAAGGGAGTATCGATACGCGATGGTTTTAGAAATTTAATTAATTGACCGATCGTTTTAATCAGTCTCTTGGTATGGTATGTACACTCAATTACTGCAATTTATTTCTTCGATGCCATTATATAAGTCTAACAAATGTAAAATTAATTTAAGAATTTTATTTCATGATATTATTAGAATCTCTGAGTATTCTCTCCAAAACAAATCGTGAGCAGCAATTTTATATATACAATATAGATTTCAATATATTCATCATTTCAATATACAATTTTTAACAAAATTATAAATTTTCAGAATACACATTGTGATATGTAGACTATCGAATATTCTTTATTTTTTGTGAATATACACTTTTAAAATTATGGGTCCTGTTTTTGAATACTGAATATGTTTCTATACTGAGATTGCACTTATCTTGTGATAACTGCACCATATACGGAGTGTCAATAACTATATACGGATGCAACGTTCATGATTTCTTCAAGGGTTGAGAATAGTGTCGTATGTATAGAGAAGAGAAGAAAAGCGAACGTGAAGAGGATGGCAAACGACGACGATGGGGTACGCGTCGGGAATGCGTAATGCAACCGACGACTGTGCAAAAATTCACGATTCCTAAGAACAACTTAGAATTCTCTCCATTTCTACCATATACGTACATCCGAAGGTGCAATGAACAAACTTCGGATGTGACCTCGACGAAGTCTCCTTACTATCCATCATTTGTATCTCAGTTGTATCAAAGTGCAATAAAGCAAAAATACTAAGTGTTATTCTCGACGGAACGTCTCCGTATCTATCTCTCTAGTTACAAGTTAACTAGTGTCCACTGTTAATTAAATTATCACTATTGTTAATTGAAAGAATTGTAAAAGAATTTTATGATAGCGATGACTAACCAATTTCTCCTTTGTTTTGAAATAAAATTAAGAGATGCATATAACTAGTCTTTCTTATTGACGAGTAGGAGTATGTCCGAAATATGAATTTTCCTGACAATCTTATATGTGGGCATTCACGGTATTGAAGACCGCAAAGAGGTTACTGTGTTGTACGGATAACGCGAGAGAAATGCGGCATACTTAGAGAATCGTGATATCCAGCGAGATAGATGCGAATTCGCCATGTCTAATTTTATGCGAAATCTCACACGTCTAGGATCCTGTACCCTGCCAGAAAAGTTGATTTATTGAGATTTTTCCACAAAATATAATCGAATTACTAAAATGTTAAAAATATATAAAATTAAATTTTTCTTAAATTCAGATTTTAATTTATCATTATTCATTTGTATAATTCTGTAAAATTTTGTTATTATGAATCTCTCTCATTTATAGAGAAAGAGATTACTATTGAATAATAACGGATCATTATCAAAATTATGAAATAGAAAAAAATAAAATTTTTTTAATATAAGAGAGCAAATTTTGCAATGGTATTATCGTCAAGAATACGTTTAGTTGCTTAAAGATTAAGCGATTTAATCTTACAAGTTTGTCGTATAAACAAGCTAGTCTTTAAATAACGTACTTGTTTACTTTCTCATGTTTTTTTATAATCAGAATTTCAACCGGAAATCAAGATAAGATCGAACTACTACTTTAATAATTCGAGTTATCTTGTCGATAGTGCATGTCAACAGATAACGTATCAGAGGGTAGTCAGTTGCATCGTATGCATCCAAAAAATATCGTCAATTCCAGACGAACGATTTTGTCATTATTATTACTTTTGTTTCTGATCCTTCCCTTCCACGAGCCAAAAGCGTTCGTTTCGATAATCCACGTGTCGATTACTCTCTTTGGACAATATCACATCACCATATCCGATCCGATCACAAACAAAACACTGGATCATCGATTCGCGAAACGAGAATGTAAATACGACGGTGAACGCTGCGCATCTCGACGCCAACTGAACGTGAGTTCAGTCAGCAAAGCGCGACCTGCTCTCGGCGGCTGGAGTTTACGGGGCCCGAGTGACGCTCTGTCCTATTGGTCGGTAAGCCAAGACCTCGTGGTCCCGTCGCCATTCGGTTACAGGTGCAGCGAGTACGCGGGACTACGAGTTCCAGCTTGTCGGCCAATAAGATGGAGCAGAGATTGCAGGTGCAGTGAGTTTATGAAACTGCTCATACTATAGCGCGCTTTTTGAATCGAAACACTCTGTTCTTGATCGAATATCGACACATCATTTAAAAAAAATTTTATGTCAGGTATTCTATACTTTTGGAAAGACTAAGAAGATTTCTGTATCCCCCCCCCCCCCCGAAAGTTAGAGTTTTTTTAATAAAACATTTAGATTTAAAAATAAAAATTTTTGTAAGAAATAAGTTAATAAAGGGTAAATGAAAAACATAATTAAAATAGTTATTATTTGATTCTCTGATTGATAAGATTGAAAAATTTCTATTTTCATATTAAATATTAAATATCTAATATAAATATGATGATATACAGAAACCAATGATCAATTTATTGGATCACCGCAACAGGTTCCATAGAGGTTCAAAGCCATTAGAGACTAATAGTAACTCGCTTGGGCTTGCTAATTGTCGATTAATTATGACTAATCATCCACGCCAATTCGCTCTGTTTCCATGCAACTAACTGCATCATATGTCCCACTCGCGACCGTGATAGATCGAGACGTGTTAATTAGTCGCTACCCGCAATTACGGCAATATATTCTGCGCGAAAACAAACAGTTGCCGCAATAAGTGACTAATTGACTTTAATATATTGATGTGAAATTCATATTTATATGAAATTCATACACATTAAAATTGTAAATTACATATGTATGAGAGCGAATACTCACGTTTGTGGAAAGCTGACTGGTTAATGAATGCACCTTCTCCTGAGCATCCAGTAGTTCGCGACGTAATTTTCTCAATTCGTGTGCCTGCTTTTCCTCGGCCGAACTGTAAAGACTGCTCGCGGTGGACACTAGAGATACCGAAGAACCATGAACTAAAATGAACACAACATTTATTTTTATTTTTATCGCACATTCCTAATATAAATTCAATATTTAATTCTAAATATCAACTTTGAAAAACTTGAAATCTTTTGACTTAAAAATTTCAAGTTTCGAATGTTATATATTGTAACATACTGAAAAATATGTGTAATAATTATAGTTTTTAACTTCATCCAATTTTATATTATATTAGAAAAGATAGAGTATAACCAATCCTAAGTTGATTTTACTTTCCTAGAAAGTTCAATTGCGAAAGTTGCGTTGAAATTAATTTCTTCAAATTCTCAGAAATGTTGCATTTTATGACGTCGGTACTCACTATCATCGTCCTTGTGTACATGTTGATACAAGTTTGGCGGTTGTCGTGAGGTGTGCGTGGGTGTCGGCGACGTTGGTTGGGACCAGTGCTGGCCAGTGCATCCTGCCGATCCCACGGGAACGCTATAATATGGCTCCACTCCAATCCCCATGCCTATCCCGACTTCCTCGCCCATTGATGACGAAGCGCCGCTTCCACGTGCCAACATTGATGGGTACATCTTTTCGCTTTTGGTAGACCTGCAAAAACACAAATACAATATGCTTTCTAGATTCAAGATATCTCTAAACGATTGCTCTATCAAATCAGAGAAGATTTCGGCCTTTCGGCCTGAGATATTTCATCGACATTGCGCCAATACACAAAGTTAAAGTATCGACGTCAAAGATATTCAGCACAAAAGCATGAAGTCTTGTTACTCGATATTATCGACGGATTGATACCGCAATTTTTGATATATAACCGTCGACATCGAAGCCTTTATTTTTGATACTATTTTTGACGGCATCGATGAAATATTGTAATCGTATTTGTAAATTACATTTTAAAGAATAGTTGTTATACAAATAATTTACAATTTTATATTCTTTTCGATGCCGTCAGTTTTATATATTGATCATTGTCTATATAATAATAAGCACAATCATTGTAAGTTTTTAATAGGATTATGTTAGAAAGAATACTATGTTTGTTTATGACATATAATACTATAATAGTTTATTCTCGTAGACATATTTTCTTCTCACTGATACTTCGCTAAAATAGCATGTTCTCATTTTTCAAATAATTATATAATCTTTCTTCTCTCTGTTAATATTCAATTTTTCTTTAATGTCTCGAATCCTTTAATATAATTTTATACAATTGATTATTAAAATACAAAATTAAAATATAATTCAGGATACAAATTCATATATAATAAATTATAGATAAATAATCGTTACAATTGGAAAGCGACGTTTATATTTCAGAAGATTTGCAATGACTTTAGAAAGAATTAAAAGTATCAATCGCGGGTTACTTGAACCAACAGATTCGAGTATCTCGAATCTCTCTTCTGAATAACCTCAATAACGAGAACACGCCTATCTACCTGCTGAGTGTGCGCGCAATTAGTTGATCCCGGAAGAAACTTCTAATTAAAAGATAAGCTTACTTCCAGTCGACAAGAAGTCAAGGATCATTTCGAGATGGTTTGTAGCAACGCGCACACTCGATCTCGTGGCAAGAGCTATCGATCCGTGCCATCATCTCAATCTGAATTCGTCATTATTTTCAATCCTTTTTATTTTTATATATTGCTCGTTTAATTGAATAAACGAAATTTCGTTCCAAGAGTTACTTAATATCTCTGTAATAATGACGAATGATTGCAATAATGAGTAAGAGTACATTGTAGATACATAGCTCTCGATTGCTCGATCCAGAATATTGATGAAGCATCACCACGCATGCATACAACTGCACAAGCAACACGATTAAACAACGAACTTTGGCAACAATAGGCAATATTGAATTCGATATATGAATAACTATCAGTACAATATGTCGGAGATGCGTAGAGCGCACTCAGTGAATTACATTTATGTAACTGCATGTGTCCTATATAAAATCTTTAGAAAATCTAGAATTTTAGGATTTAGATACTCTAGAAATAAGTATCAAAAATTTTAGAATCATAATTTTTGATTCCAGAACTAAAAAAATTTTTCTCTAGCTATTTAAAATCCAAAAATGTTGAAAATGTTGAAAACTTTGATATTAGATTCTAAAATAAAGTAATCTTCGAATCTATGGATTTAGCTTGAAAATTAAACTTTCCAGGTAAATTTCCAGGTAAACACAGGTGCCTATGAGAATAATTCTCGAGTGTGTATGTGTATGTCTTTTTTTAATACTTATGCGTAGAAAACAGGCTTGTTGAGTATGCTTTCGCACTACCTTGGGAATGTCCTGTCCCGCAGATGGCTGGAACGGTCAATCAAATTATCCTGCGTTATTTCACGATCAGATTGATTAGTCAAAAAGTAAGTGACAGAAGAAAAAGCCGAGAAAAAAAGATCTATTCATCCATAAATTAAATGCTGAAAACGTTTTGCATCTAAGCATGCGACTATACATATCGATGTTTTAATCAGGCAATCAAATCGATTCTCAAACTGCTCCTCGAATAATCGATATCAAATTTTAAAAATATAATTAGAAAGATAATTAAAAGTATCTTTCTAAATATTAATATATCTTTTGATAGACACTGGTTGAATTGCAGGTTTTACAAAAATCCTTCTATAGAATCCTTCTACAGACAAATTTTAACATCATCAAAATAAAGTATAATATCGATGATCCAAGGATCTCTTAAGCTTAAGGATACAGCCGAGGAAATGGAAACCAATAAAGTATGATACGCTGGGAATTTCTCACCTGATGGAATTGCTCCTATTCAGTCTGGGTGGCGCTGGAGATCCTGTGGAGTCCCTTTGGTGCATTAAAAGACGGGCATGCGTCAGACTCGCGCGATGTGAGCCCAATGATTCCACGCTATCCGCCTCGCATAAACCCATCCCTGAAACAAATTATCATAATTTCAAAATAATAAAATATATGTAACAGATGAATTGCGAAATAAAAATAAAATTTGTGAAATAAAAAGCTTGTTAAAATAAACTATCGTAAAATAAACATGAAAAAAGTATGGTATAAATATAGTAAAATATAAAACAGATGATAACAGATCCTCTCAGAACGCATTTAAATCAGAATATATAAAGACTATTCGTTAAATATTGTATAAACGACGTAATATAATTAAATGGCAACGTAATATAATTAAATGGTATATCTTTCTCGTGTGTTAAAAAACTTTTGGATTTGAAAAATTTGTGTAAATTATTTAATAATTTTTTGAATATTTAAAAATAAATTTTTTTATGAGATTATTTCATCGTCTAGATTTCATCAAGAAAGAGATATATGCATTCTTTAATTAAAAATATTAAAAAAACTATAACAATTTAATAAAATTACCTTGCGATCGTCCACTAGGCGTATAAGTGTTGCTATGCCTCATCCACGAAGTGGTATAGGGACTGGTGGGTGTGCCATAGTAACCCTGAAGATCAGGTGCGGCATAATTACTACACGTGTCACTGAGACTGCCATCAGATGGTTTCAATACTCGGGGCGAAAATGATGCGCTCGCTGGTCCAACGCCACTTCCTCTCTCGCGATGATGGGCAGATGCGAAAAGAGCGGTGAATTCTGGACTACCGGGTTTTGGCAAACTCTGTGAGCCTAGCATGAGGCGATCTCGAACTGATTGCGAAAGTTGACTGGCACTAGGACCGGTGAGGCTATAGCTTTTGTAGTGATGACCCTGATTTGATGCTGAAGAGTTCGCTTGCAATTCCGTGGTACACGTTTGCGTACCGCCGGATACTTTGACCTGCATTCAAAAATAAAAAATTCGAATTTATTCAATCCTCTGTTTAGCAGACTGAAATTGAGAAAATCTTCTTAACATTCTAATTAATTTCTTGAATTCAAAGAACTTTAAATTTTTTAATTTATTATGTTCATAATTTTTATACTACCTTGGTCCTCGGCACGGCGCTAACTTGAGCTGTCCTTGTGGCATCCTTGCTGCCATTTTGGATGCCATTCGGACTCGAACTAGTGCCTGCACTATGTCTCTTAACGTAGCCGAAGCTTTGTGGTACCCCGCGAACCTTGCTACTGCTGCTAGTTGATGTGCCCGACGAAACTTTCTGTGGTTTCTCGCCATTTGCATATTCGGCCATGGTCTGTTTCCGATGTTTATCCTATGTTTCAGTTAAATTATACAAATATTATTATTATTATTAATATCGTTAAAAGTATATCACTTAATAATAGTTAATATTGTAATAAATATATAAATGTTAGTCTTAAAATAAGAGCTGTTTTTAGTTTTTTTAAGGCCTCATCTAAAGTCTCGATCTCAAGTTGATTTTAACTTGTATTCATAACATTATAAAACATATAAAAACTATCGATTAATCTACGATAAGATAAACTGAAAAAAAGTCAAGAATCAAAGATTTGAATGCTTCTTAAAATACCTCACCTGTGATCTTCTGGAGGGACTAGGGCTGGGGGGCGCGCTCTCCTTGTCTCTCTCTCTTGCGGCGCCCGCTTCGATGTACTTCTTCCATTGTTGGCTGTTGGAGCTGCTGCTGCTACCAGAGCCGTTCGGGCCCTGTTGCTGCTGCTGCTGTTGTTGTTGCTGCTGGTGCTTGAAGGCCGAACTCTCAGTTTGCTGAGAGCTGTCGGACTTTTTCACATGCGGATGGTGACTGCCGGGGTGTCCACGCGAACCCACCACACGGTACACCAAGTTATGACTGTTACCCTGCTGCGCCCCTTGGGGGGTGGCCGATCCTCCGCCACCCCCCACAATTACACCACCTCCGCCCGGCACTCTCTGTTTATTATAGAAATATTGATCCAAATTAATTACACATATTACATACATACACACAAATATATATATATATATATATATATATATATATATATATATTCAAAATGATATTTTACAGATTGTGACTACTTGAATATAACATTATTTTTGATTTACAATTAAACATTAAAAATATTAAATATCTATCAAGTATTTAAAAACTGATCATTATCAATAGATATTAAAATTAGAATTAAGAATTCTCAGAGATCAATTCTCGAACTTGACAAAAGTCAAAATCCTTATGACATGATTCAGAGCATGGGCGCCATGACGTGATACTTCGATGATTTCCGTCGCCATTTTCATCTTCTATGTTACTTTTTCGATTCTCGCTTTTATCAGTGCCATATTATAAATATGAAAAAGATATAAATGCTTAATACAGCTGCATTTTTATGAAGAACTTAAATAAAATATGTAAATTATTAGAAAATAAGAATTCTCCAATATTATTATAATAGAGCCTTGTAAAGCTTTTTAAAAGTATAATTAATTTTCTGAAAGAAATATAAAAAAATATATAAATAAAAAAAATTTTTGAACACACACACACACACACACACACACACACACACACACCGAAATGTTCATTAAGACGAAACGAGGGTGTGTATCCTTCCCCCCATCTCTCTCCACGTGGAATCGCGGATGACTCACAGGGGTGGAAGCAGAAAGGCTCTTTGGGCTTTTAAGGCGAGGATCGTAAACGTACGCATGGTGGAAAGGCCATAAACGCGGGACAAAGGATCCGCGGGTCAAATGTGTTTTTTTTTTTCAATCAGTCTTTGCAAAGAAGTATGCACATCGGTTTATTCATCTTCTACTTAAAGTCGCCTTCTTTCATTTAAATCTTTTCTACTTTCTATCTCATTTACATGTCATCTTATCCATTGTAATTCTATTTTTTTTTGCGTTTACTAATTCCGCTTTTCAAATTTTCACTACTCTTCTATCGTATCTAATTTTTTAGCCTAATTTTTTCTAATTTCTTTCATATCAAAAGGTGCTACGTCACATGCCAACACAATCAATCTTGTCAGGCAGGAAACAGCAAACATTCGCGCGCCTTTGAGGTACGCGAACCGAGCACGAGAGTCTAAATAAACCGGGGCGCGCCTCTTCCGAGTAGATGGTTTTCCGAAACTCTTTCGCGGTACGGTCTGAGGTTTATTTTTCAAAATCGTCGACTTGAAAACATCTCATTTTTTACGATTGTAAAACGTGCACGGTACGGCAAGGCGATGACGTTTCGAGTGGATAACTGAAATAAAATTGATTCGTCGTCTCGAGAATATCTGAACAAATGAGTTCTCTACTAAAATTAGATTATCTATTTTTATTCTCAAGATGAAAAATAGCAAATAACAATGCTCTCCAAATTTATACTCAATATTCTAATTATTAATATGATATATAAAGGCGATATAAGCGATTGGTAATCAAGAGCTTTCCGAAATTTTTTTGAAAATGTGTTAATTATTTCGTCCCTTATTTAATATTTCAAGTAATTTTTAAATTAAAGGAATTACTCACCATTTTTTCATAAAGATGCGTAAATTCTGTTTATGTTTCACACAAGACGAATACTTTTTCTTCCAGTAATTTTATCATTCATCATTTCGCTCACTATTATTTTCTTTCCCTTTTCTCTCTCTCTCTCTCCTAATAATTCTTAATACGTAAACATTTTTATGAAAACTAAAATATTTTGATACTAAATTTCGCATAAAACTATTATTTCTTTTATACTTTTTCTACACTAATTCAAATTATAAATTAATTCAAAATAAAATATTACTTTTAAAATAATATTCAGCAAGAATCTTATTTTAAATCATCTCATATACGTTTTAATTGTTGTTACATTAAATAGAAATTAATCATTGGCATTCCTCGCTCGATTAACACACAATAGCTAATCGATCGATACTATTTCGAGGATATTTAAACCGCAGTCTCAAATTAGCACGTTGAAACCAATCGTGTATAGTAATTAATAAGCCTAGTGCAAGCCTATTAAATTCTTCTCAAGAAGAAATTAGGAATGTTTTTTTTATAAAGGGGGTAACTCTTTTGTAATATTTCAAATTTTTGTAAAATTCTCATAAATGTTAAGCACATTTTGTACGATAATTCATATACTTAAAATATATTTTATGTCGACAACATATTTTTTTCAAATGCGTCTTTTCAAACATTAACAATTTAGATTAGAGTTTTTGTCATGTTTATTATCATCTCGTGTCTATTCATATTACATTGATATCAATCCTCTTTGTACTTGGCAGTCTTTCTTTTTCATTTTGAATAATTTAAGAGATAGTTTCTTACGTCCCACACATCGTCATTTTTATTTTTACGAAAATGTACTCGGTATTACTCCACCACCAATTAAGACAATTTACGTTCACCACAATTTTCACTCCAGAAAATACAAAGGGTAGCACTTTATCACCCCAGCGCCTTTGGATTACGGTTTCGAACGTAACGTACGAGGCATCCGAACGTTAACCGCCAACTACGAGAGGGTCGACGATCCATAGCTCACTGGCCCTCTCGCCCCCACTTCTTTGGCGCACCGTGTAATTACTAACGGGAGGTACTCGCCCTCCCGAATACTATTGGCGCACCCGCTATAGAGTGCGACAGAGTAACGGTTCGATCCAAATCCCGATAAGAGTTTAGAAATCATTTTTACAATGTCAACATTTTTACATTCGAAATCAAATCATATTTTCTTAAGTTTAGAATGTTTTATGGTTTTACAAATATACATATACATATTAATTTATACTTATGTAATTAAAACGAAATATTCTTCCAAAATTATTCATATCACTGTTAGAAATAAATTTAAAACAACTAATTTTTTAGCAAAATTATCGTGTTAGAATTAAGAATATGAATTTTTGTATATTTTGTTACATTATATATATATATATATATATATATATATATATATATATATTAAAATTTTGCAGACCACATTTTTATAAATCATTTATTTTAAAAGAAACAAAATTATCTTCTTTTCTTTAGAAATAAAATACCATTACTAATTAGAATATTAAATCGTCATTGATAAGAATTGAAGGGATTTTATTTCAAAAGACATGATGCTATATAAGCGTACTCATTCTAAATCATCCCGTTTAATCGACTTGATTTACACCTAAAGGGATACAAAAGAGAAGCACTATCCTGGTCAGCGATAAGAAAACCACGCGAGCCGGATTCCCTACGCTCCCATTCTCTTATCTCAAAGTGGTTCGGAAAGGGTTGTTACATTGGGTATCGATAACTCTCGTTCGAAATGAGTCTTATACGACATTGAACAAGTCGATAATCCAAGGCGGATAGTTCGGCGGATTAGAGAGAGAATTGTCCAGAAGCAACGCAAGGAAAAATCTCTTTTTTTGTAATCTTTTTATTATTATTTTATTTGTGCTAAAGATTGAAAAAGAAATCATATTAAAAAAAATATTGTCAATGTTATTATACAAATGTAAAACACATGTGCGCGAATGATATTTGTGCATATACATGAAAATTATGTAAAAAATTTTGTTTAAGTGGCGATGGAAATTAGACACAATTGATAAATGATGTAATGCATATAAAAAAAAATATAAATAATTTAATAAAATAAATTATAAGAATATAATGAAGAATTTGTATCTATAAAATCTTTCAATTTTAATATAGATATAAATTGAAATTGATGTAATATGCAATTAAGCAGATGTTTAAAATTTTCGATATAAAGCCAGATTAAATACGTTATTTCACATAAATTCGTATTGCAAGCACAAAGCTATATATATATATTTAATTAACGATCATTGTCAAGCTCGGCGTTCATCGAGGCCACAATTCAGTCGCAGTAAGTGGCCCATCGAATAAAATTAAGGGGAAAGGGAACAAGGCAGCAGATATTATTTCATTATAATAATCACTATTAAAAGGGACGTTTATATTGGATAGACTTCAAAGCTATTAAAATGGCTGATTTGCCGACCGCATATAATGCACGGATCCATGGATAATTAAGAGACCGACTTTTTTAATGGAAGAAAAAAATTATTGTGTATTTTGATGAAAAGAACGTTCATCCAGCATCTTTATAAAAATTCAATCAACGAAAATTAATGTTCAAAAGTATGTAAAGAAAATTTTTTTTAAAAAGATAAGCTCGCGGGATTTTTTGCTTAACATAAAAACCATTGGCAAATTTTTGCATGAATTATTTATTTATCTTTAAACATGATTTAAAACATGACTAAAGGCATGATTAAATGTAATTTTCATTCGAAATCGTTAAGGAGTAATTGTGATCGACCAAATCTTTAATTAAGTTCATTAGAATGCCATAGTATTTTTGTAATATAATTGCTTCGGTTTTTCATTTTCCATGAAAAGCAGAGGTGAAAAGAAACAAAGACGCAGGACGGAAAACAGGAGCATTTATTATTTCGCCCGGCAAATATCGATTCTATTCAACGACGACCTGCCGTGACCTGGCTGCGTAACTGCTTGCGACGTGCATAACTAATTTCTCCTTCTTTCGCACGTTTCTTTTCTCTTTTAAACATTTTCCTATTTAATTTTTCATTTAAATCTAAAAACGTAACTAATATTTCATCTTCAAAAAGTTTTGCTACACAAATAATTTAAACTAAACTAATAAAATTAAAAGTGTACATATATATATATATATATATTCACATAATTATTTCTATTTCAATGATCAAAATAATTATATTCCAGTTACAAATATTTTAATAATCATTTTACTTTTTAAATTACAACATTCTCTTTAAATAAATTATAAGCTTAATTTCACTTTGATAAATAACGGCAAATAAAAATATTGACAATAGTAAAATTCCAGTTACCTTTTATTTTGTTTCATCATCTACTTTTATCTTATTTTGTCTGAAAGTCTATTTTAATAAGAATTCTGTGAAAGAATAAAACGAAAGAATTATCGATCAATTGAAAGATTTATATATCGCTTATATATTGGAACAAAACAGAAAATAGAAAAGAGAGAAAAATACAAATAGGATAATAGGCAAGTATCGACGTAAAAAAGCTGACGAAGACTATTGTCATAGAGATTGGAAAAAGCAGTAATACTCCTAAAAGATGTGAATCTAACAGGAGATTGTTTTCCGTATTTATTAGGAACGAAACATCTTGAAAAAATATTTTAAAAAGGTGGATAAATAGCGAAAGAAGATCGAATGCAACGCATTTAATGCATTATTACGTTCCAAATTCAAATTCCTCTTTAACTCTCTGTTTAACTCTCTGATTTAGACGTATAAAGATATATTGAATTTTATACTAGATTTTCATACATGATTTCGTTTTAGAAAGAACTCAAAACGATTTTTATAATATTAATTTTACACGAAAACCTATATAGTTATATTTTCACAACTATTTTGAAATTTTTAATTCGTTTACATTCGTATATTTTTCTTATTATTAATTCTATTAGATTGTTGATTATTAAAATTAAATTATATTTGTCGTTTATATTTATTGTTCTAAATTTATATATATATATATATATATATATATATATATATATATATAAATAAATTCAATTGAACAAAAATGGAAAAGACATCTAAGACATCTCAAGATCCGAGCGTCTATTATCTCACTATTTTAAATTATTTTTATTAAGAGAGAAAAAAATAATTGTGCACAATAATAATAGAGCGGAAAAATGTAGAAGCTTAAAAATAGCGATTTGCAGTGACCCGCGAATAAAAAAGTCCTTCCTTCGATAGTGGGACATCCAGTAAACGACAGCTGCACGATGCAACAGCTGACGCGCACACATGCGCCACCCTTTGTAACTCGATTGTGTCTGTGTAAGCTTGCGAGATCACGCTTGTGCACACATCATCGCTTCTTGTCCTTCTATATTCATCTGAGCGTTAATTGAAAAGAAATTTGATATTGATCAATAATACTATTACAAAAAATTAAACTCTGTTTCAAATAAGCATACAAAGAGATTAATGATAGACATTTTTAACGTAGTTTTAAATAAAAATCTTCTGCCACAAAAGTTCTATGTTTAATTAAAATTTAAAATATCCCTCGAGAAATCTGAAATTTAAGTTAGATTAGATTTATATTTGTGTTTTTGTGTTATAAGAAAAGCTTCATTGGAATAGCAAACTTTTGATCAATGCTAAATGTGTTAAATAATTCTAGATGAAATGATCTCATGTGAATGTCATTATACAAATGGTTTGTTTCGAACCACAAACATATGCAAACATGTTGACCACTTGTCAATTATCGTTTCAATGATCCTAATAATTATCGAGAATATATACCTGGTGACTGTCAGCATCGGTCTCTTCGGTTACCTGACATGTTACTACTGAATCAACGACTGTTGAATTATGTTCTTAATACTATAAATATCCCATAACATTTTCAAAAACATTTTTATAATATCCATATAAATTAACAAAATTTTATAAAAAAAAATAAATAAAAAATATTATTCTTAATTTGTTTGTGTTCTTTTTAGAAATAAATACTCCTCGACAAGTAAAATAATTCATTAAAAGATAAAAAGCAAAAAATAAAATAAAATTAAAATATAATATCGAAATGAAAAGAAATGTTCCTATTTCCTATTTCTAAAGTAATTGGAAGATTTCCAGGATTCATTTTAACGATTCTGAAGGTTTAGCTGGCAAAGGATATTAATAAGCAAACCGACGGTAATTAATCGGAACATGACTCGGATAATTGGGAAATAAGAATTAATAGAGGCTATTTCCGAACGCCTGTCGCGCTTCTCTCTCTCTTACTCTCTCTCTCTCTCTCTCTCTCTCTCTCTCTCTCTCTCTCTCTCTCTCTCTCTCTCTTTCTCACGCTGAAACCGCGCGCTATCGATTCCGAATTCGCGAGTTCGCTGACCTTGTGATGAGAGGGATGTCCTGTGTGATTGGCGGAGGTGTGATTTCCGGCGGGAATGGAAGCCAGCTCCTCGATCGTGAGCTCCGCCAAGGCGTCGTTCCCGCCGCTGCAGCCGCCTAGAAGACCGCC
>NW_028297171.1:9973311-10090757 GCF_055798465.1 Pogonomyrmex barbatus | reverse complement strand
CGCAGCTGCAGCTGCTGCTGATGATGATGATGGTGGTGGTGGTGGTGCTGCTGCTGCTGCTGGTTGTGATGCTGATGTTGTTGATGCTGCGAGTGTGCCTGCTGATGCGGTTGCTGCTGGTGCTGCAGTTGCAACTGTTTGTTGTTGACGCTGCAGCTGCGCCGCGACCTCGCATTGCTCGCGGGCGAACGCCTTCACCGCATTCGTCTTCTCCTGCGGGTCACACAAAAGCGAGGATTATTCTATGAAATATTCACGTCTTCTTTCATCTAGAAAAAGAAAGAAAATTAAAAAAAAAAACGCAATTTATAAAAAGTATTAAACTATAATATGTTTTCATTACACGAGATTTCACATCGTGAAATTTATTTACTTTCAATTTCGTTTATGCGATTGAAAAATGAGATGAAAAATAGGCAGATATAGTAAAAAAAATTTTATTAGCGAGAGTATCACAAACTGAGGGAAGAAATGAGACATTTTCGTCAATTCTCGTAATTTCTATAGCGGTGAAGTGTTAGATCAAATTTAGTCGAGTTGTGACAAGAGAGAGATCACGGTTACACAAAATCTTGCTCGATGATACGATTGCGTAATGTGAATCGTTCCAGGATCGCGCGAACGTAAAGTATTCATAGCGTTATCGACTCTTTTTCGTAGAGCAAAAACTCGAGGCAGCGAACACGTCCATTTCGCACCCACCGTCCACTTCGCGGGCATACACGCATACACGCATGCACGCGCACACGCATGCACGCACGACATCCTGCGTACAGATCCAGTTTGGAATCGAATTACACGGTAGAATGATCACCGACGTAAATAATAGCGTGATAATGACATCGACCGTTGCGGGATATGCTAATAAGACACGGCGGGGAGAGATTAAGGGCGTAGAGCCGACGGGGAAGGAAGAGGGGAAAGAGAGGGAGATGCAGACCGGTGCATCGCTGCTTGTGTGAAATACGAGAAAATAAAGAGGCGGACTGGCTACGACGGAGATCCGAGTATATCGTGACGATCGAAAAAATTCGCACGCCGTTAGGTCGCCAGACGAAGGAAGAAGAAGGAAGATGGGGACGAAGGAGGGAGGGGCGGTAGAGGTAGAGCGGTGTATTAAGAAAATGTATTTTTTTAGGCGCACTCACTTTCTGCCATACGAAGACGTTGTGGACCATGGCGCACCCGCAAAACACGATGCCGAGGCCGATGAAAACCGACGTGACGATCGCCGGCGTCGAATGGAACTGGATGAACGTGTACAGGATCATACCTGTGGAAGACAAACGGGATTAAAATCGCGATGTAAAACAAAGAATAATGATGGCAGATGAATGTGTTGGTTCTTTTCAAAGTTTATATCACTCTGGGGGGGGGGGGGGTTGAACGTATCGTCGCGGATTAAGCAAAACTCGTATAATTTGTATAAATTAAAAAAAAAAAAAAAGCATTTTATTTCTTACCAGTTAAGAAGACGGGGATGCTAATGAAAAAACCTCCGACGGCGCACACGCGGCTGATGGACGATTTTTGCAGGTACTTGTTACTTCTGAAACAGAGAAAAGTTACAGAGCGCAGGTAAGTTTCACGGGTCCGTGATAATTGGATGAGTTATAAAAGCGCATATTTTTACCACCGGCAATTATGATTCGCAGAAACACTTTGCGCGGTTACCACGACCGAGTGGATCTCAACTGGTGCACGCTGAGAACGCACGAGATAAACTTACCGACGAATTCCGGAGGGTATTACACTTAGATTTTTTTCTACACCAATATGAAAAGCACTACATTTTTGTGAGTGACGTTAAATATATTTATCAAGAAATGGAATGAGTGACAACTTTTACTTTTAATAAATTGTAACGTTGACATTATCTTAAAGATATATATGACAATATGATATATGATGTATGTCAAATATGTTGTATTTCCAATTTGTTTAAAGCAACTGACAAAACGATGGGAGACGCGTCCCTGAAGAGCATCGGAGAAACGCGCGGCGAGGGACTCCTCACGAGTACAAAGGCCGCGAGTCGAAATATTCTGCTCCTCGGCAAATATTGCATAATCGCGAAAGTGCAGCGATACGATCGGTGCATAACGGTACGTACCCTTTACAGATAGCCCACGCCTTTTTTTCCCCCCGTCCTCACCCGTGGCGTTCTGTCGCGCGCTCGAGACACCGCGTTTAAGCGCACTCCCATCGAAAGAGAGTCAGACGTGTCAAATGGATTTATGGTCCCGACGGAAAACGCGGGGCCGGTAGGCGTTTTTGTGGCGCAACTAATCTCTCATACGTCGGTGCCACGCCGCAGTTAGGTGTGCCCTCGTCGTAATCATCTTAGGTTTCCCATAAATAAAACCTCGGTTACAATGCCTCCTCCGGCCAAGCGTGGTGATAAAGCTTATTATTTAAAGGCCATCTTTACAACTCTCTCGGATTAAATCCACCGAATTAGGAACCATAATGTTACCTCGGTCAAGCGAGATTTAAATTAATTGCTCGATAGAGAGCCAATAATTGAATATAATTGAATTCAAATTTATCGGGACAAGGATTTTAATTCCTAAAAAATTCGATATCACTTTACACGTGACAGATATATATATGAGAAAATATTATGAAAAAAACTCGCACGGTTAAAATGGAATTTCTTCAAATCAACTTCAAATAATATCAAATATATTACATTTTCCCGCTTATTCTTCGAGACATTCCTGATTAAAGACGTAAAACGTCTTAAAAAAGGAGATATCAAGTACAAAGTTTAATTGAAATTGTCTTCATCAAATATTAATTGCGGTTCCGCTAATTTATCGAGGAGCACACGAGCGGTAGCTTACTCCCCCAGAAATAAATTACCACTATGCTAGAAGCCTCGAACAATAGTGGTTCTAATCGCTTCGCATGACCCGCTCGTGTATCCAAAGAGATCGTTGACCCCGAAGGGCGGCAGCAACGGCTGCGTGGGAATTCCTCATTGCACCTTATAGATGACGCTTATTTAGAAGCGGCACGCAGACGAAGATTCGTGAGCTTTGCGGAGATACACGTCTCTCGGTACGGAAAAGATACTTGGCGATTGCCATTCACCTTGCTCCGCAAACGCGTCAGAGAGATTCTCGCGGCATTTACTATTTAATCGATCATATAATTAGTTACGAGATCATTAATCTAGTTATCGTTTTACTCATTTCCTACCGTTTCTCCCTATTCCTCATCACGCCTCTCGTTTCCTTTATTTTGTTATTTATCACTTATTTATCATTCGACTACCACCACATCGTAATTTAATATTCGGCTAAAATTGTCGAAATTGTTAATCAAATTTTTGTAAATTTCTGAATGCGTGTGAATGCGTGCAAAACATTTCAAAAATTCCATCTCTGGAATTTCGAATCGCGAGTATCGTTCGCACCTTCACATTCGTCACGCGCGCACTCTCTTCTTTTCTTTCGCGCACAGCAAAATTATACATGCTCGAGTTGAATAGGCGCGGATATGCTTTTGTTGCTTCCTCCTCCGTTGTGCCGTCTTTGTCGTCGCATTTGTGCATCTCTCACCGGTCATGAATGAACGTGCCGAACCAAAGGCAACGTGTCTCTCTGCTTAACGCGCGAGATCAACGAGGTTTTGTTGCGCGCCGATAGAAGCGAGTCATTCCGGAGCACCGAGAGTGACAAATCACGCGCCAACGGCTGCAACTTTTACCCGTTATGTACCGGACAAATAGACAAACGGAAACTTTTCTCTTTCATCGATATGACGAGGGAAAAGTACGGTAATCTGGTAATTGAGTATTTAGCATGCATTTTCTATGATTAATTTTCTATGATTAATACATAGTAAATATTAAAATAATAATGTTATGTTATATTAATATAATAAATGTTAAAGTGATAAATTTATGATCTAACTTATTTACGATCTACTTTAATGATCTAATGTCGCTTGTGTATCCCGCTTAAGAAAAAGTAAGATATTTTCGGGATTGATGAAAAGATTAGTTTGCAAAATTGATTGTTCTTTCTGGAGGAAAAAAATTAAGAAATAATAATAATATAAAATATTACAATTATTTATAATTTCTTTCAAGGAGTTTTATCTTCTGATGTCGTAAATTGAATGACTCCAATTCTCTTTCAGGAAAACATACATATGCATTTTCGCGCGTGCGCTAACTGTGAAGTGGCATTGTTCGGCACGAGAAAGATGAGCACGGGATTATAAATTCCCAGCATCTACTTGTACATAATGGAAATTGTTCGCACGAAAACACCGTGTGTAAGAAACACCGTGACCGTTTGCTTGCCCCGTATTCTCTGTATCGACCGCTACATTAATTATCCTAGGGCTTACAATTGCAACCGGACCCCATTAGAAAATTCCGCACGGTAACGGTCGAGATAGAAAAGTTCCCACCTAGTCTTGACATGCGAGATACGCTCTATTTCATCAAACTGACATTGGCTTCTTTTGCTTCCTCTTCCTTTTTAAATTTCCTGGCCAAACCGCCCGTTAATTTATTTGGCCAAATTATATATCGTATTCGATGAGATCAAGGTTGGAAGCGGAAGCGTACGCTCTCGATCGAATTATTCTTACGTGCGCAATTGTGTGCGTGCGTCACTTTTACAGCTTCTTTCACCCTCCGTCGAGACTTCTCGCCTTCGGCAATTAGCGCTTCCTCCCGCGCGATCGATCATTTCCGGGAAATCGAAATCCCGGATTCGCTCGCGCGGTCGGAATCGTCGGAAACATTGACCCGACATTCGCCATGAAATATCCGGGACCGAAATATCCGCGGATATATACCCGGTTGATATTTATAAAGCGGCGGAGGTTTATTAATTAAGCGCGACCGCCGGAGAAGTCAGCGACCGACGCGGTGCGGCTTTTAATGACCGCGCGGAAAATCACGCGCGTCCACGTGTACCCGCTACATTCATTGCCAGAGCTAAACAAGTCTTGAGAATGTCGTTCTAGAGTGGGAATCTCGCTCCTCGCTGCGAGATAATTCTCGCATCGCGGCCGCTCGCTACGAGTATGGATGCTCTATTGATAACGACGGAGAAGAGTCCGTTTCTGACTGGGCGAATCCAATTTCGGACTTTTACAAATTTTTTAGACGGTTTTATCGATATATTATTCTCGCGATATTTTTTTTTTTAAACTTTTGATTCTACCTTGTCATACGCGGAATTATTTAAAGAGAGAGAGAGAGAGAGAGAGAGAGAGAGAGAAAAACACATCTCACGTGTTCCATGTGTTCAAGTTAACGTTTTCCGGAAAATGTCTTTCTAGATTAAAGTTTCCATAGCCTCGAGGGGAACTGAGATCCTACGTCGAACCTACGCGTAGTCAGTCTAGTTCTCTCGCGGAATCAGAGGCGAGGAGGAGCCCGTTCCCCGCCCGGTTGAAACGATCATCTTCCTCGAGCGAACATGCACGAGCGTTCACGCGCACACATGCGCACGCGAGCGTGCGTACGCGAAGCTCGCCGTTACGGGAAGAGGCGCGTGTAATCTGTTGCGAAACGGTTTAAACCTGTACACACACACACACACACGTATGACGCTACGAACACGGCGACTTCCAATCGGGGCCCGATACGCGTTCGTGCGCGTATTCCGAGTTGGAGTGACACGACGCAACGTACACACGTGCACGGAAGCGTGTCACGACGGTCGGGCCCTTCCTCGTTGTCTTTATACGGTTCGCTGCGGACCACGTGACCGAACGACGGCGCGCATCGCGGCTGTTACGATCGCTCCGTGCACTTCCGGTCTACAGGCACGGAAGCCACGGGACCGTCAGTTATAACCGCGTGCCCGCTGCTCCAGTCCTCGCGAATCGAGCGACATAGCGTCCGGATTGCAGCTCCGTGCAATCGTACAATCGGTCTAATTGCGATGCGCTCCGTGCAATCGTACAATGGGATACCGTCCCATTTCTAGACGGCACGCGAAAGAGTATTTAAGAAATGTCTTTCAGCTTTCCTTGACGTTTCTTTCTTCTTTCTTCGTCGGAATTGACATATCGTGTTTTACTAATAATGAGACGTCGAGGACGAATTACCTTTCTCGATTGCGAATGTAAAACTCGATTATCGGCCTTTGGACTTTAACAATGATAAGTAGATCTCGAACGGTCCTGGCGGGGAGATCATTGGCCGGTTACATCCGCATAGCTTCGCGGCATCGGCATCTCCGTGATCGCGGATGCGAGCGGTTACCGGATGATGGATCATACGCTGATCACACGGCTCCGTCGCGGATGATGGATCATACACTTGCGCTCGCTTTACATCCACGATCCTTCTTCTTCCCCCTCATCTGCGCTTCCCTTCCCCTCCGGTCCGCGCGGTCTTGCATTCGCCTGCCGGACAGGTGTCCGTAATCCGTGTCGCGGTTGAAAAAAAAAGTCCACCGAAGGCATCCCAACGTGCCCACGGAATTTCCTATCTTCTCGATGTCGGCCCGATACCGGGAAGAAGGAACTTAACGACGGGGACTCGGGGTCTCGAACGAAATTGAGGGTGCCCCCGCCGCGCCGCGCCGCGCCGCGCCACGCCACGCCACGCCACGCCAGGCCGTGACTTTATGCCGAGGTGACAACCGTTACGACGGCCTCCCGGTCCACCTCCGGGTGTTGCACCTGTTCGCGCCGGACACCACGGCACCGTCTCGTTACGCGAACATTGTCGGCCCTGCGACACACCAAAGTGACAGCACAAGTGATCGATCGCTTGCCGCCGTCACTTGCCGCGATACGCACCGAACTTCTTATCCTGTTCATGGACGGAGAATATTACCTCGTTGTACATGTACCCACGCCCGACGATCAGCCGACGGCTGATCGATCGCTTCTTAAACGAGGAATATTACATCGATAATCGGTATCGTATCGTGATAACCGATTCTTTCCTTCCTCATACCTGTTTCGAGTATAAAATAAATAAAATAAAATTGTCACGAGTATATAACGTGACATACGCGAGAGAGAGAGACGTGTATGTGTGTGTGACCTATTGGAAATCGTAGAAAACGCGTCGCGTGCTCAAAATGTCTATATTAGTATAACAAATGCGTTTCATTAAAGTGTAAGTGTAACGTATAAGTTAAGAGCTCGAGGCTTTACTCGCGATTGGGCTCTCTCTTTCTCTCTCTCTCTCTCTCTCAGACCGCATTGATTAACTCAAGTGTACCAAAGGCACGCCACTTAGACGATGCTGACGGTGCGAATAATCGCTCCTCGATGTTCCGATGTTTTGCCAAGATATTGTGGGCAAACGGCACGTATCTCGTCGAGTGTTTGAACGCGAAATGTATGCGTTCACCGGTATTTCGGAGAGGAAAGTTCTGAGAAGCAGAGGTGCGTGTAGATCCAAAAGCTGGTCGGAAGCCTGCGAAGGAAATCAGGTAGTTTGACGTAATCCGGACGGACCTTCGGAATCGGGAATTGAAAAACTGAGAGTGCATGTTTTTTTTATTCTTGGTTTTACTCCTCCCCTTTATATATTTCCTGCGTACGTTCAAAATGAGTTTATGCAAATAGTTCCTTCGCCTTGAGAAACGTAAAGAGCGTAACAAAAGTTTTTCAATCGCGTATATTTCGGCTCTTCTGGTATTACCTGGAGAGTCGTAAGAGAGAGGCGTAAAACGACATTTCACATGCAACGACTTAATAAATATGTCGAAACCGATCGTTCTGGACCTGCCCCCTTTGCCCTCCCTTTACTTCTCGCGACATCCTCTCTCGCCGCCAAATTTATTCCTCGTACGCGCTCCTAAACGCGGGGCTATCTCTCTCTCTCTCTCTCTCTCTCTCTCTCTCTCTCTCTCTCTCTCTCTCTCTCTCTCTCTCTCGAAGAACACGGCCGAATGAGGCACGATAAGATGAGATCCAGAGATCCGAAGGCATGGAATGCCAAGTAGTAGTACTTGAGGAGGAGCCGAATAATGCCGGCCGCGCTGCCGGCTAACGTGCACTGCCGACGTTCAAGCCGGAGACGGCTTATGTCGGAGACATAAGCTGACGGGACATGAGCCAGATGCCGGACGGGAAACCACGGGAATCGGAGCGAACCTCCATAATATATGTATGCACGTAAGGGATGATTCCTGCCGGTGAAGATAAGATTTCCCGAACGGCGGATTCGAATTCTCGCGATCCAACATCCGATACGACATCGGCGACGCACGCGAACGTCGTGAGGAATGCGTGAAGGAGAGTTCGCGAACAGATTCCCAGAAAAGTCCCCCACCCCCTCCCTCCCCGGTCATTCGTATTCCAACCATCTGTAGATTTTTCGGGGTCTCCATCGAAGTTGACGTACTTATGCCAAGCTGCAGGAGGGATCCAAGTCTGCATCTTAATTTCAACAAATCTCAAACGAATTTTAGTTCTCATTCAAAATTTTCTTTCTTCAAAATTATTTGCGAGTCCTTCATGTTGTATTTGAAGGATCCTTCATGTTTCGAATACTATAATACAATCTCTCCTACGTCATTTTATCTCTAAGTCATCAGTTCTCATTCTGCATGCAAAGAAGTTTCTCGACACGCGACGAAACGAGTAAGCTTATGATTCAAATAAGAACAATGAATTCCGTTACGTTTTGTTTCTGTGACCTGAATTATTGAAACAATCTGAACAATCTCGCAAAGGTGATGTATTTACGTGGCAATTGATAAAGAACGAATTTACTTTATTATTTTAAGATTTAACTTTAGATGTTAATTAAGCTTTCTAAGATGAGAAATTTTATTAATATTTTTTTTTATCACCATTAGTAAATACAAATCAAAAGGACACACAGCAAACATCCGCTTTGATAGAATCAGCATCAATCAGATCTGACTAATTCTACGGCAAGGAATGTTCCATATTGAACGTCTGTTTGTTTAGCAGCCACGGTTCAGATTTCTCGGTAGGTCTTACGACCCAAGCATTTACACTGTGAATGACGAAAACCAGACTCGGAGACCAGAGCTAATTCCGAACGTTCGTTGATCAAAACGATACATTTTTGAAATGTATTAAAAATATACAATATCTATATACATATATATATATATATATATATAAAGTACAGATAAAAATAATGTATTTTTAATTTAAAAGGACAAGGAACAAAAGACCTCATGCTAGGTAAATTGAAATTAAGCTATGTTAATTTCATTTTCGATTTTTCGTTTGTTGAGGCAGAAGATTGAAGGAGGACGTTTACGTTGCTTTTGAGCTGTTGCTTCGAGTTGTTTGTGAATTCCTATTCACCTATGTTCGAGAGCTGCAGTTGGTTTATTTTTTCACGAGCCTATAGAGGCAGAGCTATACGACTATAAGGTTTCGTGATAGCATAAGACAAAAATAGCATGTGCTCGGATCGATCGTTGCACTTATCAGTTGGCGCAGAATATTGTTTAGAAAGAAGCCGTTAACCCGTCACCTACATTCGGTTTATTATGCATACAAGCATCGTTGTACCTTATCAGTCTTCCGTTCGCGATCTGTCGTCTTTCAATCGTCCGAGCGTCTGCCGCTTTTTAATGATCCAAGAAAACCCAAAACTTTAGGACTTTTTTAATTTATTGTACATGTTATATCGTAACAATTTAAAAAAAATTTTCTTTCTCATATATCATGCGATAACCATATGCACACCACTGCGGAGTCACGAAAGATTGGATTAAAAAGATACTGGAAGTTTTGTCGTTTAAAAAAAAGATAATAAAGCAACTAATTTAAAATAACTTACTAATATTTTTCATAATATTCTAAAATTCATATAGATAATCTTTCATAACTGTCTTTCATAAAGATGTCTTATCAATATCTATTGTGCAAGTATTTAAAAAAATCTATAATACTACATATTGCATATCTCTATTTAGAAAAAATTAGCCAAGGCATTTCTCGGGATTACAAAATCGCTAAAGAAATTATTATCTAAGAAGCTAATAAAAATTTTAGACGATGTCGATGAGGAAACTCAATTAAAACAGGTTCTGTCTTCCCGGAACAAACTATTTATGTCTCTGTTAGTGCGTAAATATTTTCGGGGAAGATTCCAATCGTTCGGTCAGTCATCCGAAGAATTTCCGTCTTGACTAAGATCTCTTTTGAAACTTTTCGGTTTTATGCCGCTTTTGTGATATACACAATCTTCTCCCTCACTAGAATGGATTCTAGAAATGGAAACTTTAAAGTAAAGAGCTCGAAAGCGGAAGAGACGAGGAATGACGATGATAAAAGGAGACAGAAAAGGGCATCTGTAATCTTTCTACTTGATAAAATATTTGAAACGGGAGAAATATATCCCAGCTATCTGCATCGTGCAAAGATACAAACGCGCTCACACTCACATTTATATTGAATACTTACAATAGTATAAACATACTAAGGAAAAAAAAAAAAAATGTCTTATAATCATTTAAAAAATATTTTAGATTTCATATTTTGTTTTAACGTTCTTTTACAGAAGTTGACTATTCTGATTTATCACTGATTATATCAGTTCAATGTACTTTCTCAATCTTATGCTCGAATTAAGTGCTCGAAAAAGAGACATTAATCGCATCTCGTGGCAAGCTCGTTGGTCTCAAAACAGTGAAAGGCGCGGTATCGCGCAGATGTGCGCAAGAGAAACAAGCTATCTTTTATGTTCTCGTGCTCTTTTTGTTTTCCTTATTCATTCTCGAGGCGGTCATTAACGGCCATCTACCTGCTCTACGACCCTACCGACTCGAGATTTCCTCGTCCTTTTCCGCCGCGGCGAAATAAGCTCTACGCACTCTATCACCGCGTACGCGTTCTAACTCATCCGACAGTTTATCCCATCGATCAAATTTTTTTGCGAACGAATCAATGAAAAAAAAAAAAAAAAAAAAATCAATAAGATCGAAAGCAACCGAAATCAACCGAATAAAAAGAGCGCGCCCAAAAACTTCAAAATATTCACATACGATCCGAAAGATCGTCAGAGCGTAAGATCAAATTTCTAAATAATTCCTAAAATCAAAAATGATACTTTTAATGGAAAAATTTTTGATAAAAGTAACTTTAAATAATTATATTATTATTAATTTTTTTACACATTTTTTTAAAAGAATGTAAAAAACTATAATTTTTCGATCTCTGACATATGCTGCCCTATATATTTACGCTCTCTCTCCTCTACGAAAGCCTCTGCTGCGGCAACAACCTACAGTTATTCATGGCCGGTATTCGTGCCCCGAGAAAAGAAGTCACGCTTCGGGAGAGATCGCCCCGAGAGCGATCGCATCAACGCGTTTCTTTTAACGAGGATAATTTCGGGGTGGCGCGACATCGCGATCTACCGCGCGCGTCTGCGTTTCGCTCTGATTCTACTCGCGTGCAATTTCGTGCGGGTACACGCGACGCGCGTGTACGCGTACGCGCACACATACACGCACGCACGCACGCACGCACGCACGCACGCACACCAGGGTGAATTTTTGCGCCTCTCTCCGTGAGAAGAAACGCTCGCACGGTAAGACACTGATATATCTTGTCGGGGGGGGGGGGGAGGAGGGAGGGGGACACCGCCGATCCCCGTGCATGGCACGGATACGAGATCCACCCGTGTATATTCGCGAGTGCGTACGGATGGGGCACGCATGGATGGCTGGGAACCCATTCCATCCCGGCGCGCGAGGACGATCTTGATCGCGGACTACGTCTCGGCTACGCACGAGATCGCACGAGGAGGAACGAGGAGAGGAACACCCGCGGACGGCCTCGATTCACGTAAATCGCTTCTCTCGGGGCTTCCCGCGGGAAGAATTCTCTTTGAACTCGAGGCGAGAGACTCGGTATCCCCCATTAGATCCTATTACACGTGAGTCCTATCGCTTCCTGTGTTATTATATATCCCGGGCCTTGCATTCGCAGACTTGTTGCGGAACGAAATTTTTCGCATATTTAATCATTAATTTTTTTTTTTCCTCAACGTTCAATTGAATGGCCAATAAAACTTCCAACAATCGCGTCACGACGCGAAGGAAAGTGAAAGAAAAAGAAAATAAGCGATCGTGCCGCATTCTTCGATTCGTGTAAAATTGCGCGGTTTGCATAATTTCGCTCGAATGCCGAAAATGATGGTGAAGCAACGGCAGTAACACTCCTTGGTGCGGGGACTTCTTTCTCGTCTCTCCTTTTTTCGCATCGTGGTTATTAGCTAAGATATCGGCATCTACTCGCGATGCGCCGAGTCAAGACCACGAACCGTTTATTACGCGTTTTAAGTGGGATTACGAGGGGGCCGGATGCGTGCCCTTTTACAGACGCATAAAGGAATCCGCGACCGAAATTTTCCGCGGCGCGGAGCGACGCCGGTATGTAACACAGCACCGATAAAAACTTTAACAGACATGGCACGCGTTAAGGCCGAGGTCACACCGAGGCACCATCGTCATACTTTAAAAATAAAGGTATATTCGCCTTTTGCTCTTACACATATACACATATACACTAATGACGATTGAATTAATTTCAAAAAACACGGAAATTAAATTCTATAATAGTTTTCTTGTTTTAAGAATGTTTTTTAAAGACAAATTATTACATGTAAGAATTATTAAATTTGTCGAATTTGATTATAAATTATTTATGTATTATTTCTGAATTAATATTGCAATTATGCAAATATAAAGCGAATAGTTAATTGCACAATAAATATTGGAGTTTTATCCTACCCCCCCTAGCAATCTGCCTATATACTGCAAGTGTGAGTCGGCCTTAAATGGTTTCGTAACGTCATGTCGAGCCCAGAGGTCACAACGGAACGACGACGGGGCCTTATTGCGCGCCGATCGTTCCGAATCGGTCGGTTGCCGTTGAACGCGCGGAGAATATCGCCTTCTTACCACGTTAATTAATTGCGGATCTCGGTTTGCCCGTGCGGAATCGCGCGGCTCTCATTAGTACTTAAAAATAATTGAACTGGATTCCAACGTGTCAAGGCTGGCACACATCGGCCTCGTATCGGTCCTTTTCATGTTGTTCATTAGTCATCAGATTGCTGGTGCCACGATAAACCCCCCTCCCCCCCCAACAGCCAAAAACCTTTCCGAGTTTTAAGAACTTCTTTATTGCACGATAACGAGATATCGAGATGTCAAAACATGGGATTAGAATAATAACGGAGTAATAGAGAGAATAAAAATTCTAATATTAATTTTAGCAGTTTTTCCAAGAGGAAACAAGATGGAACTTACCGGTGACCCTGGTACGATGTCTTAACGAGCTTCACCGCGAAGAGGAACTGTATGGCGCAGACCAGCAGGCAACAAAGATTGAGAGACAGGGCGAGGGCGCATAACGCTAGGGTGACCTCGTAAACGATCACAAATTCTTCCGGGCTGATGAGGCTGTTGGACGTGACCGTAAGAGGCGAGATCTTCAATAGGAAGATGACCGAGAGCAAAGCTAGAAGTAGGGACACTAGACACAACAGTCCGAGACTCGTCAGCATCTCCTTCACGCCAGCCTCGTCGCTTCGATGAAGATTTCTGGATAAGGATGAGGACCAAGAAGCGTTTAGGGGTATTACCGTCGGCGCACCGGTCATTTGGCTGGCCACGACGGGAAGCGCAGACACGGCAGGCGCGGGTGATGGCGTGGTCTGACTTGGCAGTCGCGACAGCCTGGAAATGTCAAAGCCGCCGTTCGCCTTTGGCCTGTCCTGATGCGAAAGGCTCGTCTGCGAGATCACGGTGTGACCCAATTGACTTGCCGAGACGTTGTGATTGTTATTATTGTTGTTACTGCCACCGTTGTTGCCGTTGACCGGACTAACGCTGTTGACCGAGTGCTTGGAAGTCGACAGAGTCGACACGTTGAGCGCGTGTGAATGATTCAGTCGTTGCGACAGATTGTTGACGCTCAATTGTGAATGGTTCAGCGGATGGCGATGCGTCGACGATGGGGTCGTCGCCGATTGGTGCGCGTTCGACACCGTCGTCGCCGTCGGTCTCTGCACCACGGAATCATAGACGTCGACTCCGCCGTTGTTACCGCCGCGATGACCAGTGATACCGCTGCGCGTCCCGGTGCTTCCGGTGTAGTGATGATGAGGATGTTGCTGCTGTTGCTGCTGTTGTGACTGCGGTTGTTGCTGCTGCTGCTGCTGATCCTGGTGCAGCGAATTGTTGTGTAAGTGATGATGATGTCCGCCGTGCAACGAGCCCGAGCTCGTCTGATAATCATTATGGTGATGTCTGGAGCCCGTTGACGACGGCTGCCCCGTCAGGATGTGCTTCAGCATTACTCGACACGCTGGTGTCACGCGAAGAATGAGGCCTCTTCTCTTTCCTCCTGATGCGGTAATCCTTACATGGCGACCTCGTGACGGAAGAAGATATCGAGTTGCACCGAATCCACCGTGTCATAACACGTAAAACGTTAAACTACGACCTTCCTCAGACTAGATTCGTCATGTTGGAGGACGTCGCTTCTTTCTCCGTCACGCTGAGAGTGCCTCACGACGAAACGAACTATTTGTCAAGCTTTCAAGTCACACCAACACGCAACACACGTTAACTTCAATTCTATTCAATCTAGATTCTCTGTGTTAAAGAATGTCACGTTTCTCCTTGTCACGCTGCGTGAATGTTTCGCACGATGATTAAATTTCTCTTTGAACTTCCAAGTCACACCAAGACCGCCGCGAAGCGTGTCAATTTCGAACGTCAAGTTAATCTCATCTCTGTCACTCTCAAAACTTTCAGTAGCAAAATAAATCGCTTCCTAAATTCCTCGTGCCTTCCTAATCCTAGATACGTGAAGGCACGTCATTCGCCGCGAACGGCTTACAGGCCGGAGATACCTGTCGTTCGTTTTTGCCGCAATTGATACCTTACAGCTAGAAGGAGGGGGGGGGGGTATGTGTGAACCAAGGCTCGGTTGGACGCTACGTTCCCGGGCTCAGCGAGTTGCTGCACACCAGTTGCTCCACCATGGCGACGGCATCCACCAGACGGCGGCGGCGACTCTTACTTATATCGGGCATTCACAGCGTGAAACTATGCGACGACAACGGGCAGCGGAACGGGTTCGCTAAGGGCATGATCGGGTCGGTCCGCGAGGGGCCTCTCTCTCTTTCTCTCTCTCTCTCTCTCTCTCTCTTTCTTTCCCTCTCCCTCTCTGTTTCTCTTTCTTTATCGACAATGTCGATGACGCGGTCGTGCGTGCGTTAAGGCGGCTGCAAGCTCGGTTTTCTATCACCGTCTTCTCATCGGATATGCGTGAGCTCGTCAGCCGGCATGGCTTCCGAGATGGTGCCGGCGGTGCCCCTGGAACAGGTCGGAGAAAATAATTAATGGACTGACTGTTCACTCTCCGCTGTCGGTCGGAATAGTCCGACTGTAAAAAGAAGGATAGATATGGGGTATAATCTACCCGGCGCGCGGAAAACGCAGATCTCTCTCTCTCTCTCTCTCTCTCTCTCTCTCTCTCTCTCTCCTCTCTTTCTTTCTTGTATCTCTGAATTTTGCGCAAGCCGAAATGCTATGTGACGAATTCTCCGTCTCGAGCGGAACGGAATTTCAAGAATTTCACGTAACTTGGAGAAAAAAAAAAAAAACGTGACCATTCAGCTGAAACCAAGCATTAAAATCAAAAGCATTAAAATGAAAATTGCGGGAAAAGGACTGACGTATGACTCACGAAAGCGAGCGGTAAAATAGGTAAAATACAAATATAAAATACGTCTCTCAAATACAAACGACGAGCAGAATCGCTTCGTTTTAACGGACCGTTGGCTGGTCGCATCGTGATGGAGCGCTTTAAAGCGCGATCGTCTCTACTAACACAGAATGTAACATGAAGAGGTTCTGGAATCGAAATTATCACCGCGGTTTTTTGCCAACGTCTCTCGATCAAAGCGTAAAAGCTTCCCGGCACTTAACGCTCGTTTTGGAATTCCAACTTTATTTCTTTACGATTCTAAGTAAATGTTACTCCTATTTCTTTGCAATGACAGTTAAACAATCCCTCGAATGTCTATCTTTGAAGGAGATATTTGTGAACGTGAAATTTTGCACATTTCCTCGAACGTGTTGAGTGCCGCGAACAGTCCACTCCGTCCGAGGATTAGAAGCCCCGAGGATGCAGCGGCGTAATTAGAAGGATCGCGTGGTGGTGCGCGTAACACTTAACGGGCAGACGATGACCTTTAGCGGCGGCGCGGGTATGGCGGAAAAGTCGCGTTACCAAGTGGCATGCGGAGAGTCGTATATCTGATCGCGACGCGAATAATCCGAAGACAAATTGCCCGCAATCGCGCCGCGAGATAAGGGGAATCGCGAGGGAAAACCGACCTGGCCTGGAACTTAAACAGTGCCTGATGTTTTGCGCGGATACAATCGCGTCGATACTTCACATTTACAGTGTTGCTCGCGTTATTATCACTTTCTACGACCGCATACAGCGGCCTCCCGTGGTGGAGGGACGGGAGAAGGACTCGTTGTTCACATACATTTCCTCTCACTCGGCACGAGCGGGTCACGCGAGCTCGTCTCTCGGCTTACCTAACGGAATGCATCTAGTCATCTAGAGCGTAATTGCAATTAGCAATTCCCTCTATGTGAATTTTGAGAGATAATTTTCTTAATTAAACTGTCACCGTGGGAAAATAATGTTTGAACTATCGAACGCGACTGACCGAAGGCGTTGCGATAAATATAATAAATAATTCTCGACGAAGCTCCGTAAATAATTTTAATTTAGACGAAATTCAAGATTTTATTTTGTCTTATATCGTAGCAATTTTAATTTGAAATTTAATCGACACATTTCGTATTAACAATAATACTTCTTTTCTGTAGGTATTCATATTAGATATTCACGATGAAAAAAAAAGAGAGTAATAATATGGAAAAAAATGATTCCAGTGTCACGTCAATTCATTTCATGCGACACAATGATTAAATAGACGGTGTATATACTTTATTGAACATGCCATTACTGTGAACCACGAAGAAACTGTCATACCGGATCGATGAACTCGATTGTAGTGGCGCCGCAACGCCTACATGTCATATAAAAAACATGCTTACGATGTCTTCTGTTACCATTTTACTCGTATAAAAAATATTTTCGTATTTTTCATCATGTTTCTCCAAAATGAAGAATTCCAAAACATATCGAAAACAAGACAACGATTATTTATAATATAATTTTTTAAATAAAAACCCGAAGGAAACACGATCGATCTGTCTATCTATTGCATCTTTTCGTGATACTATTATGTCATTTCCGCTTCTTCTTCTTCTTCTTCTTCTCCTTCGCGATAGTAAATCTGCGTCGCGTTTCGGTCATTTGCGCCGAAAAATCGACGCGATTGACCAATCGAGAAACTTACAATCGCGCGCTAACTCGATTGTGAAAACCGCTGGAAGCTACATATTTATTTCGCATTGTCTTATTTTACGAGGCTGTATAATTAAAATTTCCTCGTAGAACGAACTCGAGCCAGAATGCGCTCAAACACAAATTTCCAGGTCACTGCTAAAGAATTTAAGTAAACGAAGTCCAGAATACATCGTCGCAACTTGAAGCATGCAGAAATAAAATGTTCCTTCAATGTCTCAGACTTTTTGTAAATCGTTTATTGAAACAAAATTATTATATAAAATTAATTTTTGTCATACTTTCGCTGTTTTATTTCTGGATGATCTAACTAGAATCTTATTTTGTTCTAATTCAAGTATACGACAATCGGTCATTTCGTTCTCTTCCAACGTTCTCTTTCGAGAATCCAAGAGAAGACTAATCGCGCGCGCGATTCTAATTCGTAAAAGAAATGCATTTCATCAAAATTAGCATTATTCGTCATCCGTGAGCCAATTACACGTTAAATGTGATTCTACGTGCAACTCGTCGTCATGGTACCCTGAGTCCTTATCGAAGGCTTAACTCATGCAATCTTCGTAACATGATTCGATCCCGCAAATTCCTCCTCTCTCTCCCCCTTTTTCTCTCTCACCCTTTGCCGCCGCACATCGGATACATCGGATCGCGTGCTACGATCCAGAACCGCAAGATCGGCTATCGTGGACCGCGGGCACGTCTCTCTCTCTCCCCCCCTCCTTCTCTCTTTCCGTCTCTCTCTCCGTCTTGTCAATAGTCAGGCTTAACTCATAGAAACGGGTTCCGCTCGCATTCCGGACGTCCAGCCTGCCGTTCGCGGCGGAAAGCGCATCGCCGTATCGATATCTGCGCGCGTGATGAAACAGGATTCCGGTAAAACGCGACTGACGAGAAGTGCTCGTAGTGTTCGAGTTTTGACAGAATAAAGGATGAGATTCTGCAGAATTGTTGGAGAATCGTAGAAAACATTTTTGACATTTCAGGATCGATGTTAGATCCTCTCTCTTCTGCTAAATTTCATTAAAATACGAACCAAAATTTTTTTACACACTGCTACTTTTAAACATCTAAGTTCGTTCATTTCCTAGCTCTCTCTTGGTACAAAAAGATTTCTGATAATTCTTTTAGATACTTTTTTATCTTCCTCGCGAAGAGAAAGTCTATCCATCATTGTCTATCCATCTAGAGTTTCAATGGTTGTCACGCGCCCATTTGCTCAGTGAAATGATTACTTATTCGTCGTCGAAGTATTAATCGGCGGGCACCTCGAGATAATCGGCAAAGACATTATTCGTTATTCGTTATTCATAAAGTGAAAAACGACGTACGGACTCCAGTTGCGCAGATCGCTAGACTAATACGGGATGTATTTAAGTTCTCTGACTCGCGCGTTTATTTGCGGCTGCGTGATTTGCATAGAAACAGAGAAGCGTAGTTTGAGGAAGTCGCTTATTAGCGGCAACAACCATGATATTATCGGTACGGTGCCGTTGACATCATTATCGTCATTCCCATCGTTTCGCTCGCCTAGTGAGAATCTCTAAGCAGGATGGACGATGTTCGTTTTATACCGCGTCGCATCGATTACTTTACAAATTCATTTTATCCTGCATCGATTACAAACACTTTTTAACTCTCGACATCGAGTCAACCCCGGGAGTAATCCTATATCAAACCTTCATCACACATTCCATTTTAAAGAATTTATTTCAGTAAAGGCTTAGAAGAAAAAATTAAAAAATCAACAATCAACATTTCCGTTCTAAAGAAGTGAATATTTCAGGAGTCTGACTGATCAACTTTTAATAAAACTTTTCTTCATTTTAGTTTCAGAACATTTATAACTTCATCGATTTTCTTTACTTGTTATTTCTTACAGTTTTGTGAGAAACTAGTAATTAAAAATGCTACTGTGTACAAAAGAATATATATATTTGCAAAACAATGTTTCCTGGAGAAAGAGAGACAGGATAAACGGTTCATATTGTACTAAAATTTCGTATGTTTTTTCCACGTTCCATTTGCCGACTTCGCGAGGTATTGTTTCGGCGTTGTTACGGCGCGGCCAGCGAAATTACATGGGATTACATGTGTGAGGTTTCCCCGGCTACGGAGCGAAGGCCTATGCGCACCGTTCTTATCCAATTTCACGACCTCGTCGTCGTCGTCCATGCGCGGTCGCGGCTTCGTCTTTCTCCTTTTTATTTCCTGTCGGCTCTCCCGGCCGTATCGCGATCGTCCGGCGATCGATATTTACGAGATAAATAGATCGCTCAAAGCAAGTGAATCCCGCGCGTATCCCCGCTTATTGTACAATTTGAACCGTGATGCCGTCTTAACGCACTGCGATTTGTTCAGTGCTCGCAGTGATCATTTCAATATCTCTCTTCGAATTGAGCTATTTGCGCGTTCAATCACGTCGTCAAGTATATTACTCATAACGTTGCTTTCTCGATTCGATCCATGCAAATTATTAAATTATTTCATCTACTCTCAGTGCGGTTAACGAGCCTTTCTTTAGAATCAATGGCAAGTGTGTACAAACTCTGTTTCTTACCTCTCTCTTTTTGTAAAAATATGAAATATATTCACGTGCCGTCTGGTATAATCCCGCAAATGTGAGACTCGCAAAGTCGCGTTAATGATCTGTTAGCGCACAACGGTGCGATTCCCGGAAGTCGCTATAGAGCTATAACGCGATCCACACGAGGTGACGTCTAATATTTCTGATTGGAGAACCGATGGAATCTGGCCTTTACAGACAGGTTCCTTTGAGAACACCTAATGACCATGTATCTTGTATGGGCCGAGTTTGGCTTAAGTTACCGACGCGCGAGGGGGCACCATAAATACGCTCGTAACGCGCCGTCGTTGCCGAAATTTATTTTCGTTGTCCTTTAAGGGTAGATTGCCCGAATCTGTTGGAATTATCGTGAGCGTTACGAAGACGATCCTTTTCTCGAGGAGCCAAACGCAGAGCTCAAAATGGCTCGACAAAGTTGAAAAAAATGTCGCTCGAGATGTTTTTCGAGATCGTTTAATTTTCAAGAAAAATCAGAACTGCGCGATCGTATCGGTTTCGATGTCTTCCAATTTGTATCCAAGTCGCAAAAAACAAACACGTTTCGACTCGCCATTATAAACGCTCGTTCAACATCGCCGTGCAGCATCACGAGTGAATCGACGCTGCGGTAATGGAGTAATATCTTAAGCGTTTTTATTTTCACGTAACGAACGATCGTAAATGGCAATCGGAGTAATAGAACGGAGCTGGCAAATTATCCAATTGCCAGCTAGATTCATGGCAAGGTCAATGGTTTTCCGACCGCGGACCGATGAACTTGCGCCTCGCGCCAATGTACGTGCGTACACCGGGGCCCGGTCGTGAAGTCAGACCTCGACGTGGCGATGAGAGGGCAAGAAAGAGAAGAGAAAAAGAAGGGGGGGGGGAGAGAGAGAGAGAGAGAGAGAGAGAGAGAAGAAGGCAAGGTCGTTGCCTAGATAACAGTTGCAAGGTACAGTTGGCTCGCATGCCTATAACTTCGACGGAAAGGGACGAAGGGATGCTAGAAGAAGAGGAAGGGCGGCTGTGCGAAGGAACCGATGCGGCGAATGCAAAAGGACGAAAAGGACGAAAAGAGAAAGGGAAGAAAGAGATAAATTGGAAGGGGAGGGGGGGGGAGAGGGGAGCGCAAGAAAAGGGCGAGAGATATAAGAAACCGCCGGCCAGAGAAAGAGGATGTTCGAGTAACGAGCGCAACGGGGCCCTATAATGGGACAGGCGAACGAGCGAAAGAGATGGGGGCTGCAACGGTTAGGGAGGGTTAAGCTATCGGTGTGATATCTCCTCTTTTTTCTTCCGCCGCGATGATTAGGGGGAAACGACGTGAGAGCGTAGTGATGTAAGAGAGATGTATCTATATACCGAGATGGGCCTCTCTTCCTCTTTCCTTCTCCGCCACGACCGTGGGTCCGAGCTCTTCCCTTTTGGTGCGTCCGTTTCCTTCCCTCGCTCCTTTACCTACCGTATATATATATATATATATATATATAATATATATATATATATATATATATATATATTCTTTACTCTTCCGTCCTGCCGCGCTCGTACTTCTCGCTCTCTTCGTCACGGGCCGATCTGAGAACGCGGGCCCTACATATACGCGCCCGGGCCCACTGAATTTAACGTGGCAGGTGCCTGCTGAATGGACACAGCTAGAGCCTCGCAACGGTCCCCTCTCCGTTTCTCTCTCCTCGCTTCGTTCCGATATCGTGTCGTCTTTCTGCCTGCCTGACTTTCTCTGTCTTTCTCGTCTACGGCTGGCTTCTCTCTTTCTCTTTCTTCCTCGCCCTTCCCCCTCCCCTCCCAGCCCCTCCCCCCCTCTCTCTCTCTCTCTCTCTCTCTGCCCCTCTCTGATGATGGCCGCGATCACTCTTGCTTGCATTATGGTACACAAGAAACGCTCGACGGACGCTCTCAATCATTTACAGAGAGTCACTCCGCGTTGACGAGATCCTCGGCTCCTCTTCTTCTGTCTTTCTTCCTTCCTTCCATTTTTTTTTCCCTCGACGCTGACCGACGACGGTGTCCGTGACGGTTTTGCTCTATCCGCCGATGTTTCGCGGAATCGCGTGTAGCGAAGAGCGATCCAGGTTCGCTGTTACCTGTTGGCGGGTCGTGTTGCTCTCTCGAGAAAACAGGTGGAGAGGCAGGTAGGCAGGCCAGGGCCTGATAGACTACACGATGGATCGCGAATGAACGGCATGTCATTCCTCGGCACGAGAGGCGAGGCGGAAACCACTGAGGAATTTGGTGCACCACAAGGTAGCTCGAAACGAGCGATGTACGTAAGAACCGTCGGGCATCTACCTGCTTCATTAGATGGGAATTAGCGTATCTTTTACGTATCTTTTACGTATATAACCATCGCGTGTATACCGTCCTTATCTTTGCTTATCCAACCAAATTTCGGAAGGTTGAACTCACGAAATCGAGCGAGCGGTTTCAAAATCATCAAATGTCTTTTTAATCGCCATCAATCATGATTTCTCCAAAAATTAAACGATATCTCCATAACGCAGTTATCGATAATTTTGAAATAATTACAGCAGTTTAGAATGAAAAGATTTTTAACGAATTTCCTATTGCTAATTAATATGGAAAACAAATAAGAAAAATTTTCCTTTCTTCCTCTCCTGGCACGTATACAAAAAAGATAAGATAAAATTATAAAAAAAAGTTAATACGCCTACAAGATATCTCATTATTCGTCAATCCTCAACTTCAGTTTAATCGATTCGTTTAATATTACTAATTACAATACGGACAGTGATGGACAATTTAATTAACCGCTATTAGCGCCAGCTGGCATTAGTAGAGCCGGCTGTATCTCCACCTCGTCGAAGATCGTGAATCCCGCTCTCGAACAATGCGGCTGCTTCGAGAGATGAGAAAGTACGAGTGAGGAGGAGAGCGCCGGCCAGGACCGGGCAAAGGTAAGGGAGAAACGCAAAGAATTGTGAGAAAGGGGAGAAAATTGCAAAACGACATACCGTGCGACCGCACACGCCGAGAGGATAATTCCATGGTGCGGCTTAAAGCCGCGCGCAATTTGGCCTCACGCCAACGTTTAAAATGTGTTACGACGAACAAACAGACCCCGGCCGGCGTCGCGTGTAAAAACAGAAGAAAAAAAAAATGAAACGGAACGAGACAAAGTCTGCGCGGTAAATTCTTATAAACGAAAGCGCTGACGAGATAGACGTAGAGAACGAATCGTGATTGGGAAAAACGTTTAAGGGATATTTATTGTCCATCTAAATCTTTGAGGGAAATGCGTAAAACTCTTGCTCGTGACTTTCCGCTTCTCCGCCGTTAACTGATCAAAGCTCTATCTACTTGAAATTATCTGCACTTAATGCGAAATGTTGTTCGTAATTGTCGGCTTTACGCGCGATTCTTGCTTCTTTCGCGCGTGCACGCGATCCCGCTCGCGAAGTGTGTTAATATGTGATTTACACGAGAAGATAGAATTATCGCTGCCGCCGTCGATATACCGCCAGCCAGGCAAGAGACGAGGAGTCGTTGCGGTTAACGCGTGAATACGATGCCACACGCTGCCACTTTGCGGGGAAACTCTCAGAGGTTTAACGTTTCTCCGCGGGATAAAAGAGACGGAGACGAGAAGAGAGCGCCTGTATTAAAGTCGAAATGCGCGTGTCTCATATTCCCGAGAGCTAAAAAAGCTGAGTGTCCACAAATCGGATCGGAGAGAGAACAGGACACCTCTTGGTGACATCCTCTTCTTCTTCTTCTTCTTCTTCTTTTTCTTCTTCTTCTTCTTCTTCTTCTTCTTCTTCTTCTTCTTCCTTCTCCTCCTCCTCCTCCTCCTCGTAGGATATCCTCGCGAATCGATCGATAAGCTTAGGACAAAATATCGTGTTACGGTGTACCATACCTTTTACGGGGGGAGGACCATCTTGACGCACGCGAGAAATCCAATTTGCGAGCACCGTCCACATACACATGAAAATTTCGAGAGAAATCCAATTTTGAAACAAAAAGAATTTCCAATTTTGTAACGGACGAGCTTTTTTCTAACAAGCTATAAAAAAAACGAGCTACCTCCGGAATGAAGCTACTTTTCGAAGCATTTCCTCTTGATAAAATCTAATATAATTTCGTATAAGAATAAGAAGGCTGAAACGGGACCTTGCTTCCTGCCGTTGGTGCAACACACCTGCCGCGGATCCGCAGATTGTGTCTTATCGCGATTAAACATCGCGCGCGTTCTTTCCAGCGAGCGCGGAGTAACAGCCGAGAAGCCCGCTTTCGCTATTTTCCAACTTTGCCAACTTGCCGCGAGCGGACCGTTCTTCGTAAGCGACAAATCCGTAAATCACCCGACGTCCCGACGTGTGACTTCGGACCTCTTAATAATTCGACCTTGAATTCCAGAGCTGAGGCGTGCGTTCGCCGCGAACCTTTGCGTTATATCTTCGTCATCGGGTCTCGATTCACGACTGACAATGCGCTCGACGATGCGATTTAGGACCGACGCGAATAAGAATTCGAGGAATCCGTGGCACGTTCGGGCCGATGACAAAATTCATTTTCACGTCCAAAGATGATTTTACAAGATCGTAGCGCGCGTCTAAACGTTTCGAGATAGACGAACGATCTGCTTATCTAACGGCGATGATAAACGATGGAAAAAGAAAGACAGAGAGAGAGAGAGAGAGAGACCACGTGGCGAAGACACGCGCGTGTTCGTTCGATCGGAGAAAAATAGGTCGTGTAAGCAACGTTTGGCGTGTGATATTAAACGGCATGAAACCTCTTATGGCGATGACGTAAGGCACGGACTAATCTCGTTCGTGACCTCATTATTATACCCCTTTTTCCTTCTTCCTTTTTTTGTAAATTACGAATCGTGGCAAAAAGCGCGCTATCTTGTGACTTTGTCGACTTGAATCGTTTGCAAATCGTGACTTTTTCTCGCTGTCGCATTAGTCGAGATAACAGTCGACTAGTTCCACGATCAAACGATGAATCAAACGATGAATCGATTTCTTTACGTCAAATAATACTGGATATAATCACAAACATGTCACGACAATCTCTGAATAATGTCTAATTTCTTGTAATTTATATAAAAGATATCTGTAACTTTTATTTATAACTACTGTGACCGGTTTTTGGTGATTGAATATATCGTTGATGTAAAATAAGCTAAAATTATACAAATAATACAATAATAATACAATAAATTATATCTGTAATGTAAATATCGATTATCTGTGAATTTTCGAAGTATTCTTAGCGATCTAAAAATGTCATCCTCCAGAAATAGGATGTCTGCAATTACATTTCAAACTGGGCCATTAGTTTAAGAGCACAAGTCAAACGTTGAAAAAAATACAGATGTGCGTTTCGATGCAATTGTGTTTCTAATTGATAAAGATAGAATGCGGCTCTTGTATTTTGTATCTTAAGCGATTAAAGTCGGCATTGAGAAAACGTGACGCATCTCTTTCTTATATGTATTTTATGATTACTTAACAACGCATTATTTCTCAACTGACAACACGTGCGAAGAGACTCATTTGAGAGTTAAGCGCGCCGGAACTCGTCGGAAATCGAGATGCATTATAATTTCTCGAATTTGGACGTCTCGGACGGAGGACGAGCGAGCCGTGACCGAACGATACGATATTTCGGCGTGAATGTCGCCGTGTGTCTTTCCACTCGATCGAACGCGCGAACTAACGGAACTTCCGTTAATAAATTTCCCAATAAGAATCGATCGACGCAAAAACCGGCTCTACCGTCCGCATAAAAGCCGCGCCGATACGCCAAGACGCTGTCAGTAGCGTTCGCGCGCTAACGGAATATTTTCGTCATCTCTCACGTTCGCTGGACGCGGGAGACGTTTATGACGTTTCGACCTAACGAATACGTAACAAATCGCGAGGGGGGGAGGGGAAAGGGGAAGGGCACCGGCGGACCTAGACAGAGTTCGTTCTCGTGCATCACGATACGGAATGGTACAGAAGAGAGTTTGGGCTCACCGAAATTATACCGGTTTCGGTACGCCGAGAGAGGAGCTCTGGACCCGCTGCAGGACGAAGAACGAGCGAACGAGCGCGAGCGAACGTTCGCGCGCACGAGAGAGAGAGAGAGAGAGAGAGAGAGAGAGAGAGAGAGATTTCCGCGCGTCTGAGGTTCTCCGCATCTATCCGCGGCAATTTGGCGAAAGGAATCGAAAATGTGCGCGGTCTCGGGAAAGAGATAGCGGGAGACCGAGAAGAGGCGATTAAAGAATGAGAAAAGAGAGAGAGAGAGAGAGAGAGAAAAGCGGCGAAAGGGCTCGTCTGTCGAAGTCCCGTCCCTGGTAAGCGAAACCGGGCGGGCAGCTAACTCACCTCGTGCCACATTCCGCTGGGCTGTATCGCCGACGTTTCCGACTGGGACGACGACGACGACGACGAAGAAGAAGAGACGAGGGAAGATCCTTCGCCACGTGAATCCTCCACCGTGGAAAGGGAGAAAAATCCTTATCTTTATGCGATCGCTCGCCTGTTCCTTCCTTTTTCTTTCCGCGCGGCACCTGCGCCGCGCGGCTGTTCGCTGCACTCGCGCACGTCGCTTTTCAAATTTTCAAAGCCACACACGCACGCACGCACGCACGCACGCACGCACGCACGCACGCACGCATAAGCACACACACCACACACACACACACACAGTGGCGAAAACACAGTGGCGCGAACGGGGATGATGCGCGTGCACGCGTGCACGCACGTGAGAGGACGCCCGCTGCCCGAGCCAACCAGCCACCAGCCAACCGACTAACCAGCCAGCCAGCCAACGGGGCTGCCCGCATACCGACCGCACACACGCGCAGACTCGCGGCAACGGGTTTCTCACGGGGCGAAACGTCAACCGACACTCGGGCGCGCGAGAGCGGCGGCAGCTGCCGATCCCGTAGCCGGCGTCGCGTCACGCTGCACGTTTTACGCGCGAACCAAACCGGCCGAGCGACCAGCACGTACTGACTCTGACTGCTCGGCTCGTCGCGGTCGCGCGATCGTTTTCATGGCGGGGATCGACCGCGTACCGAAGGAACCAGCGCGGATCGCGGCCCGGTCACGGAATTCCGAGACGCTCGTCGGCAGATGTGAGAACACTCGTGAGAACCGATCTCGTGTCTAACACGACACGAATGAAATTAACTAGAACTTGTAAAGTTAAAATTTCTAGGAAAAAAAAAAGAAAAGAAAAGAAAAAAGAAAGATCAAACCTGTTTCTTTTTTTTTTTTTTTTTTTTTTCATCGATATCGCGACAGGGAGTTTCATCAATATCGCTTCGGCTCAATGAATACGAATCAACCATAACTTTATTTTGTAATATAGTCGCCTTTTTTTTTTTTACAGCAGCATGTCTTGTTTTTCAGTGAAGTATAATGAATACACGTAAACGATAGTATAATGCGCATGGATATTTATCGTAATCGTACATCAATCAAAAATATTAAAATTATATGTATTTATATATAACTGTTTTCCTCCGATAAATTTACACCATGCATCCTCTTTTTTTTTTTTTTTTTTTTTCTTTTTAACTTTATATCTTAGGGCTAACCGACGAGGTGTTTTCTCTCAACTTTTACATGTGGAGATGTATTCGTGCTCGATCCTCTTATCGCGCTCGTTTCTCTATAAACAACTTGTATGCCGTATGCGCCTTCTTTCAAAATTATCACGCTACAAATTTCTAAATTTGTATTACAAGACATATAACGCTTAATTATAGTAGTTTTTACCCTACGATCAAATTAAACCAACAAAGATAGAGTGCACATCGGTATGCGAGTTAAAGAAAGCCGTTGTTACGTCTATTTACGCTCGGTACCTATGAAACTTACATGGGAAACCGTGTTGTGTATATAGAACGGATGTCAAACCGTGCTCTTCGAATATAACGCGGATCTCGTCACTCACAATGTGTGTGTGTGTGTGTGTGTGTGTGTGTGTGTGTGTGTGTAGTGTGTGTGTGCACATACACACACTTGTATACACGCATATAAAATATGCATATATATATATATATGTATATATAAAATAATTACGAAATCCGTGCACCAAGAAGCATTACATTCATTCCCAACGTTTGGTCGTTCCTTTATTGAGAACGTACAAATAATATGTTTCGCTATAAGATTACACAAGTATCAGGATATCTGAAAGCAAAAGGATTGACTGTATTGCGAATACACTCTCGATCGATCGATGAAGTCGAGCTTGTTAATTAGCGGCAATCTATATTTTCCATGCAGGTTTCCGTTCATGCTTCTAAGAAACGTCACAAAGATATTACGCGATAATAAACTGTCGTGAATATGATCACATTACAATCTACTCGTAATCTGAATTTCGTAAAGAAATTTATCATGGGAAAATGACATCAACGGAGCTACAGTCGATTTCCTGTGTTCTAGGAAATTCTCTAGTCTAGATTTCCCCTCTATTCTAAGTTAGTTGTCTGTCTCTTCTTATTCCCCTTATGGATTTCTTCCAAAGGATTTTAGTCATCATTTCATCTTAGATATTATTCATTTATCTAAAGCTCAAGAGATCGGGAAAAGAAGGGAAAGATTGTCTGTTCCTTCGTTAATCATACGTGCGCTTTTTAAGATTTATATCTTTTATTTGTTGTATGAATATATTTTCACTCAAAATTCTTTATATACGTGATGCTAAGACCTGAAGTGTCAAGCTCAGGTCTTTTAGTTAATAGATAAAATTGAGATTTTGTTGCATATTTCTCTCTTGCTACTTCTTTTTAGCAGTAAGCCGCTAAATCCGCGTAAACAAGACACATGATGCTTCATCATTCATAAGAACGTATTATATATTATGCATTATTATTCTAATTCTTTAATATATTAATATACATTATATTTAATATATTTTTATTTGCTTTTTAATTATTAATCAAAAATTTTCAGAAAAATTTCAAACTATTGATATTATTTGGAAGAATTACAATTTCATCATACCATGTATACAAAATTACAAGCACAAAGTTCCTGAGAACGTCATATGTCTCGTTTACGTATGTCTGGCGATTCGATATCAAGAAACGAGTGGCAAGAGAGGGACAGTGGATAGTGGATATAGATAACGAAATCGATCCGAAATATACAATTAAATCCCATCTCTGCTCTTGTCCTTTATCCTGTTCCCTATTATTCACAGATCACTGTGTAATATGATTTGGTTTACGTGCTCACGAGTTAATCTAAGAAAATGAATGAAAGCTGGAACGCATAGCATTTTCTTTCTATGTATGTGTCATTAATATAAGTTATGATTAAGGAGAAATCTTAGAATAGAAAAAATGTTCAGTTTCAATATTAGAACAAAGGAAATTGACTATATTTAGAGCACATCGAAGAGAATACATAGATTATAACCAAGAACAGAGATTTAGAAAAGTGAAATAATCACGGAACGAGTAGTGATGACCATACCATCGACACTTCTTTATCTATCGCCTAAAACACAGATAAATCTGAATCTGAATCTAAATAAGAAAAACTGCAAATTGAACGAGTGAGTAGCGTGTATTCCGTCAAGACTAAGAAGAAAGGGGCGAAGGATAGAAGGAGAGAGGGTATAAGTTGATAATTTTTGACAGCCAGTTACCTCAAATATCTCTCACGTACATCTACGCAAGAGGTAAATAAGGATAAAATTAAAGGTAATATTGGAATAACAGTATTGCGGATTGGTGGTTAGCTCATAGACACTTGTCCATTGGAGAGTAGTCTCTCAACAGCGGCGTTTATATCTCCAAATGTGGCGATTAATGCTGAAAAATGAAAAAAAGAAAGGAATATTATTTTAGGCAATTATTAAATATGAAAAGTATAAGTTATATATATAGATATATATATATATATATACATCTTATCATATTTTTTCATATTTAATAATGATTGCCTAAAATATATGAAATATTATTTCATAATTTTTGATATATATATCAGAAATTATAAAATAATATCGAAACATTTAATTAAAAAAGAAAAGAAAAAAAAAAACATAACACGACATGACTATTTGTATAATTAAAATTATTTTGAAAATATAATCATATTAATGAAAAAATTCTTTTTCTATACAACTCTTATTAATAAAATAATTATAAATAAAAAAAAACTGTCAAAGTAGTCTCACCTTGTAAATTAGCATCTCTATTAAGAAAACCCATGGCTGTAAGTTGTTCTAATTGTGCTCTGTAACGTTCTTCTGGTGGAGGTACAGGTTGACCATCAACTTCTACGCCTTGATTTAATGCCATTGCAGAAACCTAGCACATATAAGAAATTGATTTGATAGATAAATAATGATTATATGAAGAGTGTAAGACTGAATGTATTATATTATACAATCAAATAGATATGCAGAATGTTTCTTTATTACATTAAAATACTAATAACATACAATTTTTTTTTACCTTCAAAGAATATTGTTTTGAAAGAGCATTATCACATATTTAAAAACATAATTAAATCAGTTTTAAAAATATTATTTAAATTTATCTTTTAAGAAAAAAAAATTAAATTATAAATTGATTGTTCTTACCATACGTGCCATGAATTGAGAAAATGCGTCCTGTTGATTTGTGTCCGATGGTTGACTGGTTGGTACAGTGGAATTTGTGCTGGTCGTGTTCGGTGTTGTGGCTGCAGGTGGAACCGTGAGACCCATACTGAAACACACACGCACTTATAATCACGCGCCAACAATGACCTGTACGACTAGTGATATAATATGAATAAAGAAACTTACTTTTCCACGAGTTCGGGAGCGATGGTGCGCAGCTGCTCCATACCTCGTTGAATTTGCATGATGGCAGCGAGAGCATCCGGATTGGTGACGACGCTTTGTATTTGCGGATTCTGCATCTGTTGTATAAAGGCGGGCATCATCGCGCGCATTTGCTCTTGCATCTGTGGATTGCCACGGAGGAACGGATTCGCCGCGATCACTCGGCTGGCCATCGCTGGATCGGCTGCCATCGCTTCCAACATGGATCTCGTATACGGAGCATTCAACATGTTTCGCATCAATTGTGGATTTTCCATCATTTGCGCCGTAAGACTCTGCATGCCTGGCGAATCCAGCAAACCTCTGCCTTGACCCTGTTGTCCCGTACCGCTGTCGTTCTGGCTTTGATTCCATGGATTCGGCAGCGGATCCCTATTCTCCTGACCCTGCTGTGGATTCTGTGAATCCTGATTGGAACTATTCTCCACAAGAGCAGCGAAGGGATTACGACCGTTTGTCGCTGCTGCTAACATTGGTTCTTGAATGTCGCGATACATGCGACGTAGAGCGCTGTAACCGCCGGGTATGCTTTCCAAATTAGACAAAGCTCGATCGTGTGAACGCATCAGTTCCTGTAGCATCGATGGATTACGTGCTAACTCCATCGTTTGCCTGTGAATTAATTTTTAAGAATAACATTGTATAATATTTCACAGTGATTAATTTGAAGATATAAATGGAAAACATATTTGAGAATCGAGAAATGTATAGCGTTGAAAAATATAAATCGCGTTCCAACTGAAAAAAAAGTACAAAAATATTTGTTTTATGACAATCTCTAATCCAAAATGTAATCTTTAATTCCGCGCAATATACATAAATAGATTCGTAAATTAAATATTCGAGAGGGTAAAACGGATATGCTCGGCTATTGTATTCAAATTAGCCTTTAAATAGATTTTGATTCTAGTTTAAATTGTAGTATATTTTTGTACTTCATATAATCGTTACTTACCACATAATCGTTACTTACCGTAGAAGTTCAGGATTATTCAACATATGACTGATTTCCGGATTACGTTGCATCAATTCCTGCATTTGGGGATTGGCGGTTACCAGATTGCGCATATTCTCTGGATCGTTCATCAGACTCTGCACTAGGGGATTATCGAGCACTTGACGCATCGTTTCTGGATTTGAGAGTAATTCTCGTTGCATGCGTTGTTGTAAGTCTATAAAGTTGGCTGATCCTAAGCCAAGGGACTCTAATCCCATCAGTCCACCCAAGCTTCCCAGGCCAAATGGACTGGCGTTGACATCAGCTGCAATACATAATACCATTATCAATATAAATATTCATAATTATTATAAATTATCTTATGGGATATATATATATATATATATATATACACACGCTTATATCCTTCAAACTTAAATATTCCTGCTAGATATATTCAATTTCAATTTGATATAATTTATCAAAAATATAATTTATCAAAATGTTGTGTTGAAAATATACAAGGTTCAAAATTAAATTTGCAAATTGTTTTTACATAGATAAAACGAATTGTTGTGTAACTCGTAGATAACATGCTGCATATTTTACAATACTGCGATTTAAGTTCATCGATGCACCCAATGTATTAATCTTAAATCTGACGGAATACCTTGTGGTCTGGAGGCCTGATTAGATTCCTGACTCTGTGTGGTGGCGGTACGCGGCGCCTTGATTACCAGGTGTACCGCCAGGCCGTCCTTGATGTTGTGCGTACCGAGGGTCTCGTGGTCCTTCATGATCTTGCCGGCGAAGATCAGGCACAGCTGATCGGCCTGTGCGTTGAACTTCTTGGAGACCGCTTCCTTAAACTATTAGGCGCGGGAGAGGAGGAAAGGAAAAGGAAACAAATGAGATTAGAAATGTGCCGAACTAACCCAAGTCGGTTTGACAGCTGATGCCTGGCGATGTGCCAAGAAAGTAGCGATAGCATTGCAAACGACACCGAGAATCTAGCTCGTTATCGTCTCATCGCTTACTCACTTCTTTTATCGTCGCATTCTCCTCGATCTCCACGCTCTGCTTCTCTTTCGGGGTTTTCACGTTGACGGTGATCTTTTTCGGACCACCCTCCTGCTGGCCTTCTGCCATCTTGGATCGGTAGATGACTCGTTACTTTCGACGCTCGCGCGATGTTCGGTACGCTCGCTCGTTTCTCTCTCCCTCTTTCTTTCTCGCTCGCTCGCTCGCTCGATCTAGACACGTCTCTTTCTATCCTCGTTTCTCTGTCTCGCGCGATCTAACGGAGCACGGAATTGCGCACCGTGTAAATACACACCCGACGACACGCACGGCACGGCGACGGCGACGACACTCCCTTGCGCTCGCGATCCGAACGTCCGCTGCGCCCGACGCAACACTACGGGGAACTACGTCGGATTTTTTTCACTTACGATTCCGTGTGGGCCCGCGGAACTAGACGGACCTCGCGGCCGGACGGTGACCAACATGCACGATGCTCGACGTTTCGCGCTCGGCCATCACGATACGAACACGCACGTTAGATAGTTGAACGTGATCTCGCGCGCGAGATTCGCGAGTTCCGTCGGCGTTCCGCGTGCGGTATCGGCTCCGCGATGCGCTTCCAACCCGCGATAAAGGGCCACGTAAACCGCAACGATGACGGAGCTAACGGCGAGGGCGGCTAGGTTATGTCGCGCTGCTGCCACCACCGCAACGTAAAAGTACTGGCCTCGGCGACACGCGCGCTGCTCGATTGCGCCTCGATCCCGCCGGAATAATCGGAGTAATGCGCGTCGGACGCGTGTCCACTAAACTCGAATCGCACAAACGCGCGCGCAGAGCCCGTGGTTCTCCTCTTCCTTCCCCCGTCCCTCGCCTCCTCTCTTCCTACCCACCCGACGAAACAGATAGCTCATCAAGGCTATCTTCTTTTTTGCCTACTATCGCAGTAAACGTATTATTTTCAATTGAAAATCGTTGTTTCCTTTCTTTTCTATTTTTCATTTTTAACTTCAAAATGGTCATGGTCCTAAAATTTTTATTTTCCTTTTCTTTAGCAACTGATTTAAAATGTTTTTTTTTTTTGGGGAACTTCATATAAAAAAATATGTTTGTTTGTTTGTGTGTGTGTGTGTGTTATGTGTAGCTTGTGGTACTACTTGTTATTTACTTTTACTTCTCTTACTTAATGCAGTGTTAAAGATTATTTTGAATTCCATCGTACACTTATCTATATTCGCTTTCTTTCTTCGCGATGACTTAACGAAAGCACGGTCAACACGAAAATATAGATCGAAATAATCGATTTGTTTGATAGAAACAATAAAATTCTTATGTAAGATTAGACATATTTTTTTTCACGTTTACAAAGTTATCTCGAGTTTAGATAATCTTTTTATTTCAAATTTGTAATCGTCGATTAAATCATGCTTTCTGTTCTTCGGCAGCGTATTAATTCACGTCTGCAAATAGCCGCATCTCGCCAGGTAATAGAGGGCTAGTGAGAGAACATGTTGGTGAGAAAACATATCCGCTTATTTAAAAATGTTTACTTAAAAATACAATCTTTTTTAAACATAAATGGCAATACGAATGATTAGAAAAAGAGAAAAAAATGTCGTTCTATTACTTAGAGTTCTTCTGTGTGCGGTGGAAAATGACATTTTTTATGGGCAGTACGAGAGTACTCTGTCGATTTTCCGTTTCGTATGCACGGGTTTCCAACCCTCATGCCGTGGCTTGTCTTTTGGTCGGCTGAGAATCCGCTTACGTAGCACCCGAACGATGAGCAATACCTCCGGATGAGATCAGCGACAGATAATCACGCAAGGATGATGTATTTTGCTCAACCGTAACTCTTAAACGACGATTTCCATTTTACTTGAAATGATTCTATATGCTCAAGATTAACACCTGTAAAAGAAGAAAAATAAATATATTAGGCAAATATTAGACATTTTGCTGAAGAAAAAAAAAAGTAGAATAGTTACCTGCACTTTTTGCTAATCCATCAGGACTGAAAGTCAGAGCTTTCCTATCGTCTGGTTTACAACCAGTCAGAAGGGTCACAACCGGTACCTCCCCGTCACCGGTAAAACCCACTTTTGCCTGCTGAGTAAGGTAGTGACAGCATTCTATTATTTGGAAAAACAACCATGCTTCTTTGTCCTTTGGTCTTGGTCCTTTTATTAATGGTAACGCCAAACGCTCGTGAGGTCTTTGCGCCCGTAGGAATCTTGAGCCGCGCCTCAATTGAATTTCCAACCACCGTGTAGCTTCTCTCGCCTGGGCGCTTACGCGTTTCACCTCGTCCAAAGCAGAAACGACTGTAAATATAGTTATAGCATTAAACATATGTATACTTAAGACACAAGTGTGTTTAGATATAGCGTTTAGATTAAAATTTTTTTATTCTACATTTCCAACAAACATAGCTTTACTTACCAACCGCGGGAATCACTACTATAAACTTCTTTGCGTACACCAAGCGCTTAAGAGCCGGCGTATGCTTAGCTAAAGCTTCATGATCGGGGACGAGATACGGCGACATCAATCGAGATCGTAACTGGCTTTCCAGAGCTCGAACCTCAGCGTTTAGCCACAATCTACCCATGTGTCTCATAAGCTTTCCTTTCGAATGCTCCGGCCCAAAGTTTTTGTCATCCAGACCTGTTACTTTAGGGGCATTCGAGAGATTCGCGTCCGTTACGACGAACAATCGTTCGATTCGATTGTATCGTACTCTTGAATCTTCGACGGAACAGAGATGATGTCCAAACTCAAGTAACTTCAATATCCTCAGCAATGTTTCTTCCCGCTTGTTCATTTTGTGTTTACGCAGTATTTGCCAATCAAGAGGTTTATGTGCGTTTTCCAGCAAGTTCAATCCTCGGAGATCAATATCCTCCGGTAGAGGTATTATCTTCACGCATTCTTTTAATCTTTCCACACTCGATAAAATTGTGGAATCCTCATGTCCTTGTACAATAGCTTCGATATCCACGTCAATCAGATTTAGTAAAATCGTAACACGCTTCAGTAATGTCCGTGAACTCTTGGCGCATATTCTTATGATGTCAGGATTACTTCGTAACCAATCACAGCATACTTTGATAGAAACAAGAATCTCCTTGCCGATCAACATGTTTAAAATGTCGTCCGGCTTTAAACTTCGCTTCTTCAATTGTGCCATGTAAGAGATATCCGCGTTACACATGCCATCATTACCCTCCTCCAAAGTGTTAGTTGAATTTGTGTTCATCGTCACGACGCTGCTGGAATTCGTTATGGAATCCTTATCACTTGTTTTCGAGTCCGTCTGCTGATCGGTGGTGTGCTGTTGACCGTTAACCAAATGGCCTGTATTATCCTTGTCACAATTTTCAGATTTCTCAGTGACATCGCTACTATGACCATTCATCTCTTCTTTCGTTATTTTCACTGCGTTTTCGCTAGATTCGATTTTATTTTCTGGCGATGATTCCTCGTCCTCCGTATTATCGTCCGATAATGCGTCGTTTCCTTCACTCAGTGCATCATCCTCCTCAGTCTCGGACACATCAGAGTTGATTTCATCACTAGATGATGCCAATGTTGACTGATCTATATCGCTCGCATCCGAATCGGAACTAGTTCTCCTTTTTCGTCTACGAAGCTTATTGAGAAGATTTTTCGATTTGTCGCGAATCTTTTTGAGACCTGGTTTATTCACGATTCCATTATCGGATGATTTTTTGTTATTCTCATCTAAATTGAGTACATTATTGTCTTTGCTCGAAATAGAATCCTTTTCCTCTATATGACCTCCATTTTCCAATTTAGATGACTCCTGATCCTTTGCTTGCACAATTGCTTCTACATCAGGCATTCCCATATCTATAATCGTTTCTTGTAATTTCTTTATTATAAATTCTAACAATTGTGACAGTATTGCTAAAGTTATAGCAACAACACCCTGTACTTCATTGGATTCTTTGTTCTTTAATCTAGAAATTGACATTAGGCATATTGTCACAATCTTAAATATCATATCGTCTGTTAAGTAAAGCGTTGGTCTGTTTTTACAATTTTGAAGATATATTTCTATATTATCCACATTTTCTAGACAATTTGTATTATTTGGCTCGACTTGTTCCGCTGCTAAACAATTCTCAATATCAGTTAAGAGATCCTATTAAAAAGAGAAATTAACCATTGCAAATTATGAAAAATTAATAAATATCATATTGTATATTAATTACATACCTGGCATTCTTGATTTATTTTGTCAGAATGTGGATTTTCAAAATCCCATAAACGTAATAAAGAAAATAATCGCGATACGCAATGATGGACAGAATTGCTTTCGTCCATATAAGTAGAATGAGTTATTACGATTTTCTTTAGATTTCCTTCTGCTCCTTCGAATGGTTCAGGACACAAAATGCTATAAAGTGATTAAAATTATAATATTAATTAAAAGATTTTATACAGTAATAAGAAAATAAAATTACTAAGTATAAATTTATAAATTAAAAAAATGAATTAACATTATTGCACAATTGTTTAATACTAACCTTCTCATGTAATGATAGACTGCATCCAGCCCATAATTTTTATTGCCTGCTATAGTACCTAACTGATTGTGAGGCATACCAATATTTGGATCAATGGCTATAGCCATCTTATAGTACCTGTTTGCTATCATTGGATCCCAGTTTGAATTTATTTCTAATTTGTACCTGCTCAGGTCTCCAAGACATACTAAACTTCGATGAATCAAGCGCACGACGCATTGTTTGACTTCCTTGGTATGAGTTTTAGATTGCCCGGTTTTAATTCTTGCCTGTTATAAATTTAGACTCTTCTTACTATTGTAAATCACAACATTTTATATGTACAAGACAAAAATAATTGCTATAACTTATATATAATAATAGTTGGTTCATAATAATTTACTTACATATGATGAAATACTTTCATTCTGAATAAACGCAAAATCGACAACACCAACAAGATCTAGATCATATTCCATTTGTAGCCTCAGTATCAGATGATGATAATATCCCACACCCACTTCCAAATGGACCGACAGCAACATTTTTTCCAAATCATTCCAGATATTACCCTGAAATATTGTTATAACATTGATAGTTACTTGTAGAACTCTAAATTAGAAAGTATTATGTATAGAAAAAAAAAATATATATATATAATATATATAATGTTTATGATTATTATAAACCAATATATCATAGAATATAAATATCACCTTCCGTAATTTTTTGGCTGCATATACAACATCGTAAAAGGCTTTTCTCCAAAGTAATTCTTCTATTTTATGTACGTTTCCAACAGGATCTTTCAGTATCAGCCTCTCGCAATAATCCTTTAATTTCATACGTTGAATTTCCCCAGATGGGACAAATATGTCGCTTACCGTCAAGGCACGATTCTTTTGCTCATCCAATTTCTTGACGATTTCCGTCACGCTCCTTGCAAATTAAATGTACGTTTAAAAAGTGGATCAACACGTTTGCACCGCGTGAAGGTCATTATCAAAGGTATATGCCTGACTGCGTAACTTTCTTATTTATTAACTTTACCCTGCTATCAGAGTATCAAATGCACAATATTAAAAAGATAAAAAGGCTTAAATATTTTATCGAAACCAGAAATGAAAATCAATCGCTTTGGATGTTGCATAAATTTGCGCAAACCACGATATATCGAGGAACGATATATGAGAGAAAGAAACAAGCATGGCGATGTTGAAGGACGGTTAGGTTTACGCTTCTCGAGATCACGCGTTTCGTTTTCTTCCAAATCATTAAAGGCATTTTAAAAGCATTTTTTTTCTTCCACAGTGCAAAGTTTGAAGAAAACGAGAGGGGGAGGAATAACATATCTCTACAACGGGGTTGCTTACTTATGCAGACGTCTCGTGGCTTCGAGGCAGTCCGTTGTTCGGGCCTCCACCGTAGTGTTATAAGACCTTCTCATTTTGTGCTACTCATGACCCGCGTTCCGGCCAACTCGTCGTTACTCATTGCCCCGCGGTCCCCTGGGACGCGCATCTCCTTCGCAGACTGAGATACCTCGACATTCGTCGTCCCGTACGTCGACACACGTCGTCGTCGCTACTTGCACAGTGTCCTCTTCCTCTTTCCGTTGTTCCAAACGCGACGCCCATCCACCGATCGCAGCGCGCCAGCACGATGACGACGATTCACCTCCACGCCGAATGGCTCGGTGACGCACGTGATTGTTCCTTGTCCGTTGGATCCAGTTTTCGGCAAATCGCCGTTGCGCCACGCGATTAGTGGCCGAAAAAGGGGGATTCTGGTGATTTTTCTCTTTGATTAATTGCGATATTCGTAGTCAGTTCTTCTGTATTTAGGATCGTCTTAAAATTACATTTCAACTAATAAGATAGCCATATAAGTTTATTTAAGACAATTTTTTATATAAATTTTATATATAAAAATGAAGTATGAATATTAACCTAAGAATATATATGAATATATAATAATAGTAATAATAATAATAATAATAATAATAATAATAATAATAATAATAATAATAATAATATGTATTACCATAAATATATATATTTTCGTAGTCAAAGATTTTTTCTACTCGACAGCTTCTCTTTTTTTCTTCTTGGATTTCTGACCTAAAACTACCATACTTCCAAAAATCAAATTTCTTTGCGAATAGAAAATGGAAAAAAATTCAAGCAGATAAATTATTTGCTCACTGTGGATGTTTTCCAGCAAGAAATGTGTACAAGTATCATATGATTGATTATCCAACATTACATTTTTTAAGTTCTAAAATTTCTCTAGTCAACAGCCAATCGTGTGATACTATGTATATGCATGTTTACCTTCAAGAAAGATATTTAGCGTCAACAGTGGTTTGATGCGTGACGTTTGAGATTAAAAGGTAAATATTATATAAAATTATTTAGAAAAGAAAGTTTTTAATTAGAAGAAACTGTGAATTCTTTTTCATTAAATTATGATTTACAATTATAGATTGAATTTAACAAATAGATCAGACAACATAAGATTTTCTCAAAATTTTATTGTTATCGAAATATAAAACACACGGAATAAATTTCTGACAATTTCAGAGAATTTCAAGACGTGATGCCTAGAAATGTTGAGATTAAAGCGGCAATTCGAGATGTTCAACGTACTATTTCAAAAGCCACAGAGCTGAGTGATACTGTTCAGACTAAAATCGAGCAATACGATATTTTTTTTAATGTAAAGGATGGGAGATTCAAGTTACGGAAATTTAAGGTAGAATAATTATTGATTTCTCAATACATCCATTTTTAATATATTAATATATGTTTTAATATATTAATATATTAATATATTAAAATACATATTTCAATGCTTAAAGGATATATTATTTTTTAAATAATAATTATATGTTCAAAGAGGAAGAAAACATAAAAGTATAAATTTAGTTTTTTTAAAAAACACACATTACACTATACTCTTGATAAAATATTTCTTATTCTATAGGATGGCACAGCAGAGTTGATTTTATATGAACGATCTGATACATCAGGACCAAAGCTATCTTTTTATGAGAGAATACCACTAAGCTCAGATATTACAGAACCAATTGCAAATCTTTTTTCCCGAATCATGGGCATGCGAGGAGTCGTCAAGAAGACAAGGCTTTTGTACAATGTCGGACAAACGCGAGTACATATTGATGAAGTCGATGGTTTGGGTAATTTTATAGAATTAGAGGTATGTAAATCGATTGGATTACATTACAAGTAACCTTTTTAAGATTTATACAGTTAAGGGACAATACCATGTTTATACAGGTAGTATTGCAAGATGATGAGGACGTCAAAACTGGACAGAAGATTGCTAATGATCTCATGCAAGCTCTGTTTATAAAAGAAGAAGATTTAATTGCGAAAGCATACATAGATTTGCTTCATCCTGAAACATGAGTATTGTATATATGCTGTCTTGTATATTTCCTTATAAATATAAAAAAAAGATAATAATTAATTTATCCATTTGTACCAATTTAAATTAACTGTAATTTAATTCAATATTTACTCTTCATTTTCTTCAATTCTTAGAATTAAAGTAAGTTAAAATTAAAATTAATCAATATTATAGGATAGATGTGCATTATTAATTTAACGATACAAAACACTTCTATTTTTTTAATAAATAAATAAATTAAGTACATGTTTTTCTGAAAATAATAATTGTATAATTGTAATGCTATCGTGATAATAAACTTCTGGAAAGAGAAAGAGCGCAAGATTCGGGTGCAAAAGGTGCAAATAACACGAACGAATTATCTGGCGTCGTTGCCAAACTCGGCGGAGGAGCAACGTTTCCTAACCTCGACATTGGCTTTAATTAATTTTGGAAAGTGGTGTCACATAATTTTATAATTGCGAATTTTGTATTTCATACGCATCAAAATGTCTTACATGCTATCACATTTGGAAAATGGATATCAAGTCGACCAAGCCATTTTATCTGAGGAGGACAGAGTCGTGGTGAGTTTGTTGGTTGTTTAATTTGATCTACCACTTCGTTTATTGTTATAATCAACATTAAATCGATTGCGATTGAATTATAATCTATCTATTTCCAGGTGATTCGCTTTGGGCATGATTGGGATCCGATGTGTATGAAAATGGACGAGGTGCTTTACAATATCGCAGAGAAGGTCAAGAACTTCGCTGTTATTTATTTGGTAGACATTACAAAAGTACCAGATTTCAATAAAATGTATGTAGAAATTTGGATATTTTATATTGAAATCTATGCATTTCATTAATAACTAATCAAATAACTAATCAAATTGTAGGAATAAATCAATTTAGTTAAAAAGTGCTTAATCAATCCTGATCACTAGCGCATGTTATAAAGTATATGCAGTGATATATAAAATTATTATATAATATACGTTTTTTTCAGGTATGAATTATATGATCCATGTACAGTAATGTTCTTCTTCAGAAACAAACATATTATGATAGATTTAGGTACAGGAAACAATAATAAAATAAATTGGACATTGGAGGACAAGCAAGAAATGATTGACATTATTGAAACAGTTTATAGAGGTGCAAGAAAAGGTCGAGGTTTAGTTGTTTCTCCTAAAGATTATTCAACTAAATATCGATATTAATTTTTTTGTAAAACAAATTTCTTTTATTTTGAAGAAAGCTATTAATGTTGTACTTATTTAAAAACAAAACATTACATGAAAGAAAAATTAAATTTAATTTGAATTGAACAATTCGCTGTAAACTCGAATTTGTATTGCGTTTATCTTAAAAATAAATATAAAGTTGTACAAAAAGTGAGGGAATTATATGAATAAGTATGTACAGTTCTTGTCAATTATATATGTATTTTTAAGAATTTTATAAAATTTCTTATTTGTTATTTGTTATTGACTCATAAATACATATTCCAACTAATTTCAATTCTAATGATCATATTTCTATTATTTAGAAATATCCTCCAATTCTAGTTGGACTAGATTATTCATTTATCTATTAATATATATAATTAATAACTTGTTGCTAAGCAAGTTATAATTTGATATCACATAAATTCTGACATGTATGCTAATATGGAACAGATAAAATCACAATTATTTATAAAAAAATAAAATATGTAACATTGCTTCTATTCTAAGAATTCTATTTTGTATTCTATTAACATAATTATATTTACATATAATTACAGTTCATACTTTGGTCTAATAATTATATATTCGATGATCAGTTTAATATATGTGTAGTCATATGTAATTCAGTCATGTTTTTCACATGTCTGCAAGAAATTATTATTATTAAATAAATATAATGAAAAAAATCATATAACATGTATTCTGAAACATATCAAACTTACTGGTTGTTGCATAATGTATGCTATCGCCATCGGTTGATTTTGAACAAACTAATAAAGGAAGACTGTCTTGTGGTAAATTTTCTGTATTTAGCCTATATGAAGAATCTCTCAGTGATTTATAAAAGACACAATCAAAAGTTCGGGATTTTCCTAGAAAATAATTATTCGTCAATACCGTTCTTACAATAAAAACCATATAATAGTGATATAATTTACGTTGTCACTAACCCGCAGTAGTGTGATGAGTTTTTACATTTATGGCACTCGTTGATTTGCACTGCCTCAAATCTTAAAATAAAATTATATGAAAAGAAATGTAACATGTAATAATTTAAACTCATGAGAGATTTTGTTCCAGTCTTACCCCTATTTTCTGTACTTTCTGCAGTTGACCAAGAAGAAAGATTGCAAATTGATTTCAGAGATTCCATAGATATGGCGTTATGTTTTTTCACTGGAACAATGCAATATTAATATATATTATTACGTTAGAAAGAATAATATAATAGAGAAAAATATAATTATTTTTGCAATATAGAACTGATTCAACCAAGCAGTTTTGTTAGCTACAAATTTTTTTTAACAAAATATTGCAATAACAAAGTTTTGCTTTTTAACATTATGCCAAAAATATAATTTGCTTGTTCCATATTGCACTACATCCAGTTGATGAACGATTACATCAAGCATACTTCAATCAGCTACAAAGTTATTTCCAAACTATATATAGCAATAAATAATATATTGTGTATTTAGCTTAAAAAGGAACTAATAGATGGATATATGAGTGAATTAAATGAAATGACCCAACAAGAGAAAGAGGAAAAGCAAAACGAAGAAAGACAACGCGATCCAAGCATTTGTTCCTACCTCATCACGTATTAGATAGTTGGAGAGACTCTCATTCTGTAGTACAAAACAGATTAGTATTATTTCTATCGTGCTTTCTTCAATATTATTAATAATATTACCATAAGAGAAAAAAATGTCTAGTCCGCTACAGAGGATAGAATAGATATATACATATATGTTAAATATGTATTACATACATATTTCAAGATTGTTGACTAGATTTGTGTCTGAATTCGTTGTATCTTTGGTTTTCTTAGAGGTGTTCTCATATATTGGCTCAACTGGCGGTGGCTTATCTACGAGAAAATAACATGAGTTTTTCTATTGGAAAAAGTATATTGCGGATAATATTGTGAAAGGTACTTACAAGTTTTTAAGAAATAAGGATTCTTGAGTACTTGTTTTATACAATTATATATATAAGCGTATTGACTCTAAAAACAAAAAGTTCTTTCTATGTTATACAAATTTAAGATTATGCAAATCAAAATCAATATAGTGTCTTATAAATAGAATGTTTTTAAATTCACAACAAATCGATATATAATGTGAATTCTGAAACGTATTATCAATCTTTTCTTAATAAAAAAGATTTGATTTTTTTCATAACAACGTCCTAAATTTCAACGTTCGATATCTTATATAAATATGGATTATGAATGCTTTTTTACTATCGTAATCTATTTATATTTTAATAATTTTTAATTTTTTAATATTTTAGTAATATATGACTATGTAATCACTTACTTCTCTTTGTACCATATTTATTCTATGATGTCGCAATCTATATACAGTCCCGAATACATCCAATTTCCTATTATCTCTAATTTGTTGTAGAAGAATATCTATCGCTATCAATGTTCCTGTCCTTCCAATTCCCGCACTGTAAAGTAATAATATATATATTTTCGTATAATAGCAATGATTTAAAGTAAAATGGATTTATTTACTATTTTGTATTTTTTAATACAATTGCATTTGTTTATACCTGCAATGAACGACAATGAAACCTTTATTAGTGCTAATATTACGGCGCATTATTTGACAGAAATTGATCATTGCATCGAAGTCTTCTGGAACATCGTGATCGGGCCAGTCTTTAAAGTGCAAGTGAGTGATGTTTCTCTTTTTATTTTCCTGTAATTATTAGTATCGTATATACATCCTTTGTAAAAGTTTTCTAGAAACATACTATTCATATAACATTCTAGTCACATAAAAAAGCATACTTTTTGTAACACAAGTGTTCTTTGGGTATGTGTTCGATAATCCAATTCACTCGTACATCGTATCGTCATGTTCTCGTATCGGAAAGTTTCGCTGATCGCCGGATAATACTGATGACATTTTTCCTAAAAAAAAAAGAGACAAGTGATAAACGGCATTGATATTATTATCGAATTATTATCGATAATTATAATCTACTTTGCCCTTCTCGACCAACTGCGTCAGCATAACTATGATATTAATGTTGTACTGATTGATCATTCTCCAGAAATCGTAAGTGGTTTCTTCCTTCGGGCCTTGGCAAGCTATATATTCGTCTTCTCCCGTATATCCCTGATGCAAAATGAATTTTATTAACTTTTTCCGTTTCGAGATATCGACAATCGAAGAATGTTCAATGAACAAATAATATTCATTAAAAAATAAAATGTTTATGTCTTCTTTAACAAAACTTATCAAAAAAATTATGTGAAACATTTACCCTTATGAATGAAGCGTTGATATAATCCGTGTTAGGATCGTTGTCTATCACATCTAGCTTTACTCTTGAAAAATCATCTAAAAGCATAAATTACAAATAATACTTGGTACAAAATCGCCACAAGGAATACGAAATAATTGTAAAATAATTTCGTACAGGGCAAAATATCAGAGTAGCGATTTTTCTTTCGATTAGCTTGCAAGCAGGCTGTATTCGTGGGCATTTGTAAGTCAACGCTGAGCGTTTGAAGTAATCGAAATTCATTGCTTAACTTCCCAGGATTGTCCACCAATTGTTGACAATGGTTGATGAATTTTTTTCTGGTGAACGGCGCTGGCACAGGTGAGCCAGGCATGTCAGAGTGAAGGAATCTTCGAATCACTCTGAAAAAAGGGATTATGGCCAATAAATTATTTTATAAAGCGTAGCAAAGTAATAAGATGGTTAATATATCTTATCATATATTTAATCAATAAACAAGCAATAAAAAAATAATAAGGATAAGATACGAAATGTGTGTGTGTGTGTGTGTGTGTGTGTTTTTTTATATATGATGTTTTTATATATGTATGTGCGTGTGTGTGTGTTTTTATATATTGACTCGACAAACGCATTTTTCTCCTTTCAACCAAATCAGTGTTTAAAGTTTTATTTGCAAAACCAAAATTTTATCAAATAAGGTATCGACCATTTTTTTCCTCTATCTTTTTATCTATCTTTCAAGTAGCCTTGTTATTTCGTTATCGTTGAACATACAAGCACGATATAAAAACATAACGTCTATAGAGAGAAAGAAAAAAAAAAAAAAAAACGAGGAAATTTATCCACTCGACATATAAATATATAAAATATATAAAGTTTTAATATGCGTAATAAAATAGCGTAATAAAATAATAATATGTGACACATATAATAATATAATATACATATATATAAAGTGACGAAGATTAGAAAAGTGATCGCTGAGTGAGTCTCCGCTAGCGAGTTGAACGAAGGCTGTCGAAGTAACGAAGAGAATCGCATAGAAGTGCGCAATAGCAATCCGCGTTCACACGTATGTCGTATATATATATATATATATATATATCTCTCTCCTTCGCCGGTGTAGCGTAGGCGGTGTCCATTCATAGTAGGGGGAACAACGAAAACTTACGCAATAAGCATACGCACTTGGCTAGAAACCGAGGACAACCGAGGACTCGGTTTTCTCTCAAAAGTTCAGAGTCACAGCCGAACCTGCCCGGCGGACTCGCCGAACAACGACGCCGCTTCTGGCGGCGTTCCACCCGCGCGTGATACTTGGACAAACAATCGCGAAGTTAATTTAAAAATATCCTCGACTTTCGGAACTTGGACGAATCGCGCGGGGCGACGCGTTAAATCTCATCGAGCATCAAGCCCAAGTAGCGTACTGTATATCCTGACGGGCGACAGACGCGTGCATCGCGTGCGACCTTGTTCACGCGCTTAGCGCTATAGTTCTCCTCTCTGAGTCATACAATAAATATTGATCATTGTTCATGAACGCGCGTGCACCTGTCTCGGGCATTTCAGACCCGGTGCCCGGCGCGTGATCATCGTCGTCGACTTCGATTGGTCTTTCGTCATGCGGAACGACAAACTTTTTAACTTTGTTATTATTACTGCGCGACTTTGAGATTTTCCTTCTCAGCGACCGCAGGAATCTTATCTTATCTTATTTCACTGTTACGAGATGTCGAACGAGTTCCGAGATTATATCTCTGATCGAGGTGCTGCATGAATCGTCGCTGCCGCGCGTCGATCAAGATACGGGAGCTAATTATCTACGTTAATGTGCGTTAATAACCGCTCTCCGTTTTCATGTTCTCCGTTATGTTTCTCTGTGTCTTTGTACGTTACGGAAATGAAAATCGTAACTTACATGTATGGCGAGCATTTTCGCACAAACAGCATCATTGTCACCAGTATCCCCAAGGAAAGAATGCCAAAGACGGCCCCGATAATAACAGCGACATTCAGTTCTGCATCTAGATAGAGTGAAAAAATATCGTAAAAAAAGGAGAAAAAAAATTAGATGAAAAAAAAGCGGAAAACATATATGTGCTTTTCATATTTCTATTATATAAGATGTTTAGACACTAGATGGACGACTATTTGTCGGTTGACAAATTACAAAATACTCACTCGTTTTTATTACGAATATCTCAGAATCAGCGTAACCACCGTCGGTGAATGCCCTTATTCTGACGTGATAAAACGTGTCCGGTTTAAGAGGCCCGTTGCAGTACACTCGTTTTTCGATTTTTTCCGAGATATCCTTGCAGATGGTGTCCTCGCCGATCGTAAACTCGATGACTTTCATGTGCCCGTAATCAGCGATGTACTTTGCTAAATGAAGTCACGGCTGTTTAATAATGCATGCGGGACGTTTCGAATTGCAGTGCTTTATAAACAATCATCCTATAACTATCTATGAGCATATCACCTACGATTGGGATTCCACCACGGCTGCGTAGCCTGATATGTTAATGAGAAGTCACTTTTCATAGCTTCCTCCCAAGAGGTCTCGTTGGGCCAGATTCCTTTTTTCAAATCGAATCTCGTATTCGATTGCTTTTCGTTGAATCCCTTCCTCGATACCATAATCGCGTAATATTTAATGTTGCCGTTGGTATTGAGAAACAAGGGCAGCAAGACAGTAGCGGTCGTTGTGGATTTCCGCGCGTTGTTCGGATCCAGAGTGATCGACGTGACGTATTCGTCCTCAGGCTGTGGCGGTACTGCAATGACAAAAGAACTCTCTTTAACTGCAGAATTAATTGCACAAGGATTAAAGAAGAAGGCGTGATTATGTTTTATGTCATAGAGTATGTCTCATTGTTGTTTCTTTTAGAAAGCACATCGGTAATCTATGTATCTATGTATCTATAATTTGTGTCAAATTTTAAAACAGAGTTCGATTTATCATTTTACACGTCATGCATTTTATTATAAGTATTTTAATATATATATTTTTATGATATTCAAATATCATGATATTTTGTCTTTTGTCTTTCAATATTTTCATATAGCATAGTGCATGAAATTATAAATAGAAATCTGTCTCGCAAATTCTGATAGAAATTATAAATTGTCTAAAGAATGGGAATTATTCATATCGATACTTACTGCCGGCAGGATACAGCACGATTTGATTTATTTCTGGTCCGAGTATATCGACATCTCTGACTTTGGTAGATATCGTGAACGTATAATTATATTCTGCTTTCAACTCGCATAGATTTATCAAACACATATAATCGTTGGAAATATAATCCGCGCATTCATATTTTATGAAAATGTGATGAGGATCATATCCATCTCTGACGCCATGGCCCGATATGTTAAAGAACTCGAGATAACCATTCAATGAACACGGCAGACCCCATGTCAAAATCGTATCCAATACATTCGGATTACTTGGATTCTTTTTTATCATAATGGATGAGGAATCAAATTTGGAGATTGCTCCTGGAACTGAGCAAACACAATTATAAAGCTTAAAATATTCTAGAATTGGGACAAGGCTTAAGTACCAATGCTATTAAAAAAATGAAACGTACTTCCACTGTTGGTTTCAAATATCTCAGGTTCACTGCTATTGCCCCATCCCCCTCTTGTTTTCGCACTCATACGTATTTCATATTTCGTGAATGCCTCTGCCTCGAGATAATCATACTCAAACACGCTTCCACTTACGTTAAGTTTTCTAAAGTGATCTTTATTTTGTTCCTCGCGAGGACACCAACTTGGAATCCAGTAAAGTAGTTCCCAATCTATTGCAATTTCAAACTCTTCTAGATAACCAGGTATATATGGTGGTTCAATCCAAGATAAAGAGAATTGTGAGTCCGTGATATTTCTGACAGAAATGGACGTAGGTGGAAGTGGCACTAAAAAAATTGTAGCATAAAATATCAACTAGCATAAAAATTAGTAATCACTAATTTATATATATTTTTAAATTTTTAATTAAAATTGTTATTAAATTTCATTCCGCAAATAAAATTGAAAAAATATTTATTTAATCATTTATAAAAATAAAAATGAGCAAGAAATTAAGAAGTCAAGATGAATATTTTCAACATTATAAAATGTTTTTTTGATGTTAAATTATTTTTTTGTACATTTATACTTTTGACAAGATTAGTCCAATAATAAATTAAGTAAATTAAATTAAAATATCAATAAGAATATTAATGAATGCTTACCGTCCTCCAATGTTGTGGCATTGACTTCGTCACTTAGATCGCTGTATCCTCCAGTATTAACGACATGCGCTCGGCAAGTGTAACTCGTGAAAGCACTCAGTCCGTCTACGGTTGTATTTACGACAACGATAGAATCTGTAGCGGTATCAGAATTTATCTTCATCGGGGACACTTTATTGACAGGATCGTACCCTTTTCCCTTTGTTTCTGTGTAATTGCACATGGTTATTATGGATATCAGTTTACAATGATTGTTCTCTTTCTGAATAGTCCAGATCATTGACAGACTATGAATATCCGGTGGTACCCCGGGGGTATGCAAAACCGGTGGATTTGTTTCTGAAATATCAAAGAATTTTTTTTATTCGGCACACGTTAAAACACGAACAAAAGAACGTTCGACGAATTGATAAAGTTAATTAAATTATTAATTAGATTGTGCGGTAAGGAAATAAGTCTCAAAGTCTAATTCGCTTACTGTAGTGGTTCGTGGTACCGCTCTTGTCTATCATGTCCCCATCCCCGTCGTCCTCGTTCACCGCGTTAATGTACACTTGATACGTTTTGCAGGCGTACAAATGCGATATCATCACGCTTGTGTTCGTGGTGTTGACGGTGTATCTGTTGGAATCCACAGTTACGCGATAATGCTTCAGGCAAACCGTGCCAGACTCTGGCGGCTCCCATTTAACAGTCAACGAAAAATTGCCGGGTATTACGTCGAGGGACTGCGGCGCTGACAATTCTGCAAATTGCACAAATCGACGGTAGCAGAGAGACGGATCTCTCGAGGATCAGTTGTCCCGGAATTGGTGGCAAGTGGATACAGACGGAGCACGCATTTGCATGATGAATCGAACAATAAAATTTAACGAAATATCTTTCGGAAAAAACATTAATTTGCAAATTTCATAGGAGGCTACGTATCTTTCCACCAATTCTAGAGAGGCTTGAACTTACTCGGCGAAGCTGTCTTAGCGGTCTGGTTCACACCGGCGGACTCTACGGCCGGCGTCACTGTTTTGACAGTGAAACGATACTTCGTACACGGCTTGAGATCGTTAGCGGTGTAACTCGTGGCGTTAACCACGGTCTCGTTGCAGGATCTTCCGTCGCACTGAACAACCGAGTAGTTGGATATGCATTTCGCGTGTATCGCGGGCGGCTGCCAAGTTAGTTGGACAGCTGTCACGCTGACGTTGTGCGCGTTCAGAGAGGCCACATCCCCGATTTCCGAAACTAAAGAGAATCAGCGTGGTAACATGCGTGCTAATCCATCTCTCATTTAGATGAGAGTTTTTAGTTTTCAACAAAGTAAGTGATTACATTCGACAAATCAATTTTACACTCACTGGCGTGATCCGTCGTGGCTGACAAACCGGTCCCGTCGGAGTTCCAGAGTTCAGTCAAAATTTTCACCCTAAACGTGTATTGCGTACATGGCTCGAGGCCAGTAGCGTTATGCCAACTGTCAGTTTCATTCGCCTGGTTGCAGTTTTTGTCGTTGTCGCATCTCTCGACGGAGTATATCACTAAGTTTGTCGCGTTGCACGGAGGTTCCCACGAGAGAACGATCCATTCTGTGCTTACCTCGTCTGCCCTCAAGTTAACTATCTCTCTCGTATCCGCTGAGAACAAAATTATGGAATATGAATAGTGTAGAATGTCTCGGGGATAAAAATGGATGGCTTTAACTTTTTTCTTTTCAGTTCATCGATATCCATATATCGTGTTGTAAGACAAATCTCTTATCTCTTAAGCAATTAATTCTTATATATATAAAGATTCTAATTTACCACTTGCGTTCACTGGCCACGTCGGATCGCAGATCGTCACATTGTTCGTACTATCAGTAGTAGTAGTAGTAGTAGTGGTAGTAGTAGTCACGTCGTCGGGTAGAGTAGTGAACTTTGTAGCTCGATCGACAGTCGTAGATGACGAGGACCGAGCATCGTCCTCGGCGAGCAACTTTATGGTGGATGAAGGTGCGAACGTAGATCCATAGTAGTCCGTGAATCCGTGGATTGGATAGTCCTTGATCTTCACGAGATTATTCTCAATAGATTCAGAATCATAGACCGACCGATTGGAATGAATGGTCCCGATCTTCCTCGTTGATCCGGAATCGTAGTGTGATCTCGTCGATTCGGATGTCGTTGTTCTTCTCGAGGTGAGTGCGCCATCGTCGCAGAGCACGCAGAGGAAGCGAAGAGCAAGAACGAATGGTATCAGGCGTTTTTCAAGGATCATGTTCTAATGAACGCTGCAAATACAACACACTCGATCGAACGTCCCGTCCCAAGTGTCACGGAATATCTTATTTAATACGAGAATAAGAAAAGAATCAGAAAAGAAACCAGCGGCTCGGCTTTTCTTCTTTCATTAAAAATTCATTAAAAATTTATTAAAATTTAATTAGAAATTTATCGCGATCTTACGAAATATCATTTGCGAAAATCACAAAACTCCGAGGATTCTGACTGGTATTCATGTGACAATAATTATTTACGTTTAAGCATTTAATTACACAAATAGCGGACAGCGAAGTAAGTATCTTTATCTCGTTACTTAAAATGTTATTTCTACGTAATTTTTTAACACAATTCTTTTCTTCCTTGCACTCGCGATACAACATTTCCAACAAGTATCATCCATCGTTGGCGTAAGAAACGAGGATTTCTATTAAAATGAATCGCATCCCAGTTAACACACAGAACGGAAATGATTTGGAAAGCCACGATTTGTAGCAGTCATATCTGTTTCCTTTCACGCCCGTCAGAAAGATTGCGTGCGTCATCATTCAAGGATACGCGTTTAGTTTTCTTGACAATTTTTTCGACTCTGTGTATTTTCATGCTTGGCAGTGGAAGTTTATTTACGTCTAAAATTCAAATTCGAAACTCGTGAATTGCAGAGCTACAATTAACAATGTGTTCCGGCACTTTTTGAGAAAAAAAAAAAAAAAAAAAAAAAACCGGAGTAATCTCTATTACTGCGCGTTGTCGGCACGCATCGTGTATACCGTGCTCATCAAATGCTCATATCATCGATCCTGAATTAATTGTACAACGTATGTCAATTATAAATACCATTAATCCGGGGGACCATTCGGGGTGGCATTACTTCGCGGAAATTACTTCGCGAGGCAAAGAATCACATGCTTTTCGGCGACGAACGACGATAACACTGGCGCAACTCTTCGGGCCTCTGGGCAATCGAGGAGGGACGATCACGAATCGATAATTCACTGCACGCGCGATATTGGTACTACCCGGCACTACCCGGGTTTCCCGGTGACTGCGTCTGGAGAACTGTCAGTAATGTCTCTCGCTCGGTCGTCTCGTTGCGCTTTCGATAATCATTGCCCAACGCAACCGCGCTCGTCGTTGACAGCCTCCCGTCGGGTTGGCTGCTTGTCGCCGCTCTGTAGTTGATACCACTGATAACGGGCTAGAGTCCACTCGTCCGAGAAGAGTGCACTCTTTTGCGGCCACTTTATTAATCAAATACAAGCACAAGCGCCGGCCGTCTATCCGATCCCCACGGCATGTTTAATTTTTTCTTTTTTTTTTTTTTTTTTTTTTACGCGCCCTCCGCCACCGTTCACGAGCGGCGGTCGCGGTCGCCGATTTTTTTTCCATTCCGCGGCCGATAATCCTACGTATCCGATATTGCTATCTGAATCCGCGAAAAACTCTTAACGTTGCGAGACGCACAATGTACTCTTCTTATTCGAGGAATGCGACAGCCGTCGATCGATTATTTCGCGATCGAGAAAATCAAGTAAATTGGTAAAACAAGAATTTTGTCTACGCAATATCCGATTCTTTTGTTCAAAAACGGCGATTTCGATGTTTTGTAATTTTGTAATCCTAGAAATTCAAATTTTTTTCTCTTTCAAAAATTTTAAATTGTAGAACTATTCGGTCATTATTTACATTAATATTCTTTTTTACAAGATTTTTACTTATTCACAAAATAATCAATTGACTATCTGGTACAAGCTTTTCTTATTTTGCAATGGAAATATGAGAAATGTGCAGTTTTTATAATTTAATCGATAAATTATCTTTTAAAAATTCTGACTTTAATACTACAAACAATTGTCAGCGATTTCACTTTGATTGTCGTAATACTCGAAAAATATATCTAAATGGAACTCGGAACTCTTATTGTTATTTGTGCTTATCGCATTTTACAGAAGTCGTCAATTTTATCAGAAGTAAAAATCAGCTCTCCGTATCAGTAAATCATTCCTAGTAGCGTTATCATTCATTATTTATCAATTATGCTTAGCCTTCTTCTTCTTTTTTTTCCCTTATTTTTATTATTGCTATAAAAATATGTTGCGATTTGTTTTGTAATTATTTGAATTTTATTATACTATGATATTAAAATTAAATAAAAACTAAAATTTTGACATTTATCTAACAAGGCATGAAACTATTTATTTTTAACCGCTGTGATAATTATAAATATTATTCATATCTTGACAGTAAATTGTATCCGGGAGTTTTGTGTTAAATTTGAACAATATTTTCAAAATTTTATATATTAATTTATTTTATTCATTTCATAAAGTTAGAAGCATTCCCAATGAGATTCGAAATAATCTCACACGACCAACTGAATTACGAAAACAGGTTCGAAGCACATTCATCAAACTCACCGTATATACTTTACTCCATCGACGCTCGTCTAGAGATCCTGCGAAGAAATAAATCTAACAATGCGCGTGAATCGCCAGGAGAATTTCGCAAGGATTGTAGGTGTAAAAGCGCGAAAAGAGGGCGCAGAAGACTAAACGTGGGTCCTCGGCTCCGCTGGCATCTGCTTACGAAGCGGAACTTGAAACCATGTGCCTCTTCAAAGCATAGCGACCGCCACCGGACTGCCCCCACAAAGATCGTTGGAAATAGCGTGGCTGTGGTGTGCCTGTTCAAGCTTAGTAGACCTCGGTAGGACCCACGCATACATGTATACAGCCTACACCTACACGCGGATATACGGTCCCCAAAGAAGCATCCGTGAACCGGATCCAGGGCCTGGCTGCATCCTTTATCGCCTACAGCCGCGTGACGTATATACGTAGTCCCTTACCTTACCACATATTTTTCTGAAAGCGTTTAGTACTGATTCCAGCAGGTAGCTAGGATAGATGATAAAGCAAACAGAAAAAAATTTGAATTACTCATATAACAAATGTCAGAATAACCAAGAGATACGTTATCGCGCTACTGAATATATATATATATATATATATATATATATATATATATGTGTGTGTGTGCATATAAATATATATATATATATATATATATGGTATTATTTTAAATTATTATATTCTTTGCCTTTTTTAATATAAACTAATATAAAAAAATATTAAATTTAAATTTTAAAGTTACGAATTATTTATTACAACGAACTAATATATTACTTTTCGTTCGTTAATTTGTAAATAAATAGCCAGAGATGATGTAAACATTTTTTTTCAGCGACACATAGCGATAAAGCTTTATCTCTTTATCGACAAGTTTCTCATATCAAGTTGCGTTGTTTTAAACGTTATTAAATATTTCTAACACTGTACAAAATCTTTCCTACAAGTTTTAGAATTTTCGCATTAACGTTACAAGTTTCAAAAGTCAGAAATCGTGCATTTTGCTCGTCGCATATGAGACAAAATAGGGTTAATGAAGAACAAATGATAAATAAAGGGTTAATGTAAACAATTGATAAATTTGTTTTTTATTTTTATTGCAACAAATGTACATCCAAAATGTACAGTATCAAGTACGATTTAGTACAATCTCTGTGGTGGTCCCATGGTAGATTTAATATGAAGAGAACGCACATTCTGCCAATGTTTTTTCAACAGAGAAACGAGGAAATTTATCGAGAGATGAACATTTTGTACCAACTCATCGGGTGTCATATCAACATGTCCGACGGCTACTGACAGACACAACACCTGTAGAACAAAAGAAATCGTTATTGAAAATACCGACATTATAGAGAAATTTTATATTAAAATATAATTGTAACCATGTAACGTACCTTTTTCATCTGGAACTTAATAGTAGCTTTGACTTCATCAATTTTACCAACCATCGATTCTTGATGAGACAACAATCCAGGGAATTTACCAGCTTTGTTCAAACCGGGACCAAGAAGACGAGGAATTTGCTTGATCAATGATTCACTAGCCAAGAACGCATCATATTTCTTTGCTGTAAAAGAAAAATGCAAGCATATTAATACATTATCCATTATATATTTAATAAAATTTATATATATATATATATATATATATATATATATAATTCTTAATAAATATAAATTTTATTAAAATCTATCATTTTTCATTATTAAATTTTCGAATTAAAAACAAAGACAAATACTTTAAAACAAATTTTTCTTTAAATAATATATGTATCGACACGGATTGAGTACGATGATACAATTCACATCGCCCTCACCTGTGAAGAAATTTTAATCTCCTTCCTCTTGACAACCACCATTGTTTGGATTAAACAATGATAGCGCTTTTGGGAAGGCAACATTATTGTCATTAAAACATGCAAAAAGTATCAACTCACCGAGTTTCTTGACAAGTTTCTTATTCTTATTAAGTTTTTTCAATGCTTCTGCATCCATATATGGAATATTATTAGCCTTAGCTTCATCACAATGCTGTTGATCGCCAAGAACGCATACTTGCATTTTTGGTCTAGGAATATTCTTTAACCTGATAATAAAGATCAATAATAATCAACATTTAAATAAATACATATGTTTTCATGATTTAAATGTGATTTTAGCAATCTTTATCCTTGTTATGAGGCTATACTGTTAAATTACCATAAATAAAAAATAAATTCAAAGTCTCAATGTTCTCAGATTAAAATATCTTACTACATAAATTGTTCAGATAATACATGCAATAAATAAAACATCATAGAACATTGATGACTCGAGAAATTTTAATTATAAAATTGATATACATTTTATATATAAAATCACACCAGTTCAAAATTGTATGTCCTAAAAATTTTTCGAGATTATTTTTCGTTCTATTTCCTTGCATTATAAAAACGCGCAACATTCCAATAATAACTTACCAGCAGGATCATAATCCATGATCCTGTATAATTTAATTAACGGTATAAATACCTCCCCAGTTTATTTAAGACCCTGGGTATAGGTCCGCCAGATAAAGGATGCTTTCCAGCATGATACAGAAAATACAATGATTGTGATTTGATATATGTCTATTAAAAATCTATAATAGAAAAATTATACATTTTTAATATAGGCAACATATCAGAATTCAATCTATGATATAATGCATCAGTACTGGAAAATTCAAAATCCAGCTTCCTGACATAGCATGAAGCATTTTTTTTACAGATGTTCTTAATGAAGAATATAAGGCATGTGACATATCATCGTTACAAGAAATTACTGAAAAAAATGCTTCAAAGTCAGGTAGAAACATACTTGACAGTGCCTGAGAAACGCTTATCCTTCTGTGGATCATAGTTCTTCAAACCGATCTGGAGCTCTATTGTTTCCAAGAAGTTTCTCTTCTTGTCTTGCGAATGTTGGAGCACGGCATTTACGCACTCATAAAGAGTGTCGCGGGAGACCTTCGATCTAGAATTGAAACGAAAGAAAAGATTCTTTTTAATAAAAATTCATCTTTTCTCTTTTTCTTTCTAACATGGAGAGAAAAAGAAGAAAGATAAATTGTGCAAGTTCAACCGAACAGAATAGGCCTACAAATACACGTGCAGATTCATGTTCACGATTACAAATTACAAAATTCATTTTTCTATAGAAACAGCAAGTATTTGATAACCTGTTTCTTATGATGCATAAAATTTGGAAAAAATTAGCAAGCGCTACATTTTTTTCACGTCTCAAGAAGATGGACGCTACATATGTTGGTTATGTTAATAGACATGTTGCAAGTATTTTCCGGCCAAAAATAATACGCATTCGCCAATCGATGCACGTGAATATATTTGTTTGTAGTACGATGATAAATTTTACATAAACGATGGCAAAGATTTCTTAAGATTATGTACTCACGTCATTTTATCAAGCGGAGGATGACGAGAACCGGACTAACCTTCCCAACGACGAAACCGGAAAGAAATAAAACGTGAATGCGCGCAGGAATCGCGTCACCCTGCATTGTCTTCCAGATGGCAGCTCTGCAGCGGATGTAGCTACGATTTATGACGTTCTAGGCATTTCCAGAATACAAGAGCAAAATTAGCATTTTCAATATTCAAGGGATTCAAGGGAATATTGGTTGAATCTATTCGAGCCTTTTATGTCTCATAATAATGCAAAGGTGACAATATATTCCTAGAAGATATTTCATTATTTGACGATAACAAGTTATATAAACTTAACGGAATTATAAGCTAATTATTTAGATATTTATATCGATGGTCAAAACGGTTTATAATTCCACGTAATTTCATCTGACGCATATGACAATTACAAGAATTAGATGGCAAATTAATATCTATTTTTATCGTTGCAGATTAATTCTCAATTTAATTTTTTCTTTATTCTTTTTTGAATTCTATGAATCAAGGAAAGATAAAAAAATCAATTAAATACGTTAAAATTCCAATATATATTGGAAAAATATAAATGAACATAAATCATTCTTCTTTCACAATAGGCAAAATATATTTGAACAGAGTTGTGTCGTATATACAAATGATTTTTAAAAATGATTCATTGTATTTATACGGATTTTTTACGTATTATTTATATAATGCAACACAAATCTTTTTAAGAGATATAATCTATAGACGATATTTACATTATTAAATTATTGTAAACTGGATAATATATAGAATAATATAAAACATACATGTATAAATTTATCTAAATAAAATATGCTTTAATAAAATTAACAAAAGATTTATCATCTTTTTTTTTTTTTTTTTTTCATAATGTAGACTATTAATACGTTACGCGTAAGTGACAATCTTGCATTTGGATACATGCATTCCGTATCAGTCGCGCTTGACAGTTGCTGCCGTCTACGAGCGACTGGCGAAGCACGACGTTGCGCGAGCGAACGGCGGAGGCGCGCGCGTCATACGTCAGGCGATCAGCTGTGCGCGTCGCGGGGTTCGATTATCACGCGCGTAGCGGGGGGCGACGCGTCTTGACGCGTTCTCGGCGTGCCGATTCGGTCGTATTGCGCGATTCTGTGGTTGCTGTAGATTCTCATTCGCGTCACCGAACGTTTAGACCTTCGCGAGCAACGAGTCGCATTCTCGAGACCTAGCTGTCGACAAACGCGACGGATCGGACGCGACGCTAACGGGCGGCGGGCGGTACGTGCCTCGGCGGCCAGCGGGGCATGACGGGAACAGGTGACAATAGAGCCGCGCCATGTTAGATTTCACGAGATCGCGAAACGCGCGCCGCCGCCGCCGCTGCTGCTGCTGCTGCCGCCGCCGCCGATGCCGCCGCTGCTGCTGCTGCTGCCGTTGCTGCCGCTAGCTGCCTACTACCGCCTGACTACTACCGTGGTGCTAGTACTGCGGGGAAAGAGTGAGAGAAAGGGAAGGAGAGGAGATTTACACTTTGTTTTCCCCGTATATCGCGCGCGCTGCTTTCCTCACGACGGTGATCCACACGAAAATCATCCAAGCTGGATAGGTTACCCGAGTATCTCCGCGATACCGTGGACTGGTTTATGGGGTAAGTCCTCTATCTCTCTCTCTCCTCTCGTTCTCTTTCGCGTGTTATCCCGTCGACGTGATTAGAATTGTTGAAAGGCCTCGTCGGTTTTTTTTTCTTTTAATTTTTTTTTTTCGTCCCCCTTTCGTCCTCGTGTCGCGCGCTGTTCGTCCTGTCCGCGGCCTCGTGTTACTCGCTGTTACTTCTCCGGCGTGAGGTTAACCTCCAACCTACGTTAACAATGTGTGCATTAACCACGTACGAGCGAGCGAGCGAATGCGTCAACCGCGTCGTCTCGCTCGCGCGATTATTTGCGCGCCGGACTCGCTTTTTCTCCGCGAGGAGAAAGTAAACCGTGGCGAGAGTCCGTCGGTCGCTGTGCGCGACCATCTCCGTGGATTTTCGGTGCGTCGCTTCGGAACGTCTTCGTCATCGTCACTCGCGCGAGGTGACGCGTGCACCTACAAGGTGCCGAAAAACTACGCGTACGCGCGCGCATCACCGTCTCCGAACTCTCCTCTCTCTCGGACGGAAGCCGACCTTTTTCCTCGAATTTATCAATTCGTGAAAAAAAGAAACCGGACCCGTTATTCCTTCGTTCTTGACCGCGTTTTTCGCGACATTGAATCGTCTTGGCATGACTTGAGGATTACGTTAGGACTCGTGCGAAACGTCAACCAGCCTTTAATCCGCGAAATATTTTCGTTAACGACAAATTAAGATTAAGATTTTTTTTTGTTTTCATTCTTGTGGAATTTTGCATTCTCGAAAATGCGCGAGCAGTTTTAAAGTTCGTATACATTGTAATTTTTCTCGGTATATATTATGTTGTTGTGCTGTTTCCCGTTTATTTACTCAGTCTATTGTTACTCGTTTTCTCAGCTGATACTAAGATTACAATCGTGAAAGGTTTTGCTAAATATAAATATGATAATCTTCTTTATTTTCCATTGTACGATTCGAAAAAATGACTATAATGACGAGTTCTCTTTGACGACTTTTTTTCTTCCGTGAGACCTTAGACCTTAATGTTATTATGATAGTATTTATTTTTAACAAACAAAAAGATAACCGTTTGTTAAATCTGAGAAGTGTAAACAGATAACAAAATTTGTATTTATTAATTTCGAGTGTGCTTTACGATCTTAATGCGAGATTATTTAGAGTAAATTAAAAGTGAACATATGTATTAATTTAATTTTTTTATAGAAATATAAATCTTTTTATTTAATTTTCCAAAGACAAAAGTTATCTCAAATTCGCTGAAAAATGTAGTAGTTCATTATTAAATATTATCGTTATTTTATATGTGACAATTTTTCATTGCATTTTATGAAGACATGTCTCAATTTTAATACAAATAGAAAAACACACACACACACACACACACATTATATAGAATAAGTTAACAAATACGTTTAGTCATTTTCCGCTATAGTATAATTTTCGATAAGATTTCCCCTTCTTCCTCCTAAATTTACAACGCGATAAACGGAGGAAGAAAGTAGATTTAATCATGTTAGTGTTAGTCGAGGTTAGCGTGAACTTTAGAATCGGTCAGAAGAATCAGCTTTGGTTTACTTATACTACTTAGCGGTTTTCCCCTTTGCCCCATGTATCCGTGCAAAGCTGTGATGCAGATTTTCCCTTGATGGTTGTGAGGGTTTGGTCAGCCATCAAAGGAAGATTGGCGGGATCGTTGCAATTTTCTGGCTGCACGAATTCACTTACGTAAGACACAACGTACGTATATCTATCGAGAGAATTTTGGACCGGAAAGGGTTAAATCATTCGGTCTTTTGATGAAACGCGATTGCGAAACACGGATGGTCTATAATTGATTTATTACGCGATTATTACGGTTAAATGAAATTTGTTCAACTTTTCTTTCATCAATGTGTTCTTGAGATTATTTTGGCTAATTAGAAATAATTTGAGAAAATGGAATATTACCCAATTATTATAATAAATATATTATTATTAGAATCATCGCTTTATAATTTCGTTGTTATTATTAATTAGCACATTTATGTATTGTTAAACTATTATAACTATGGACTTTATGGATATTGCTTAATCAAACAATTTAGTATTTAAATTAAAAACAACGTGATGTGTGTGCGCGCGCGCGCGCGCGCGTGTGTGTGTGTGTGTGTGTGTGGAAAGAAATTTTGAAAGCTGCCAACTGATTAAATACATTCGATACATTTATCTCTATTAACGAAAATATTATTTCCGCGGTCTCTTAACCTTATTTTTCTCTGCGTAGCATTAAGTGTACAATAATACTTGACGATAACAAAAGCGATACGACGGAGTCACATTTATCAGACTTAATTTGCGAGCATGCAAACTGTTCGTACAACACAGAATTTCGTGTTACAATTATCATTGAATCGGTGATGGAACAGCAATCCCTTAACTTTATCCCATTGGGATATCGCGAGATATTTTTCTCGCGAGCGGGCTTCTTACGAGAAAATTTATATGTTATACTTCTCTGTAACTTGTTATTTTATTTATTAAAATTTACACACTGCATTCGTCGAATTCACCGCAATTTAACGCAGCATATTCGCGAATATTTGTGGATTCATTTGTGTGCTTTCACTGAATTTGACATCGATTTTTTAAAGGTCAAAATATGAAGCAATTCGACCATAAATATTTTCGTGATTTTTCGAAAATTGACATATATGTAATCGCATGAGATATTTTTAATCCCCCATCTGTCAACTTCTTCGTTCGGATCACGTTTGTTTTTGGAATATCTTTCTTTATAGTTATTTTTTTATGTGTAAGCTTGCGTAACTTTTCATGTGCACTGTGCCACGGATGGACATGTTCGTTTTAACAATGTTCTTTTTTTTTTTTTTTTTATCAGGGTATGAATAAAAGTGTAATATCTTGTTTGAGGAAATAGATCTCGATATTTTGTAAACTACAATATTGTTCGTCAATCTCAATTATTTTCTATTTGTTTTTCCTAATGGTATATTAAATCTATTTTAATTACGTTTTGATAGCTGTGTTATTAGACGATTTGTCTTTACCGGCAAGTTAAAAATTGTTCGAGTTTAAAAATAGTGGGGTATTATTAAGCCAATCGTCAAAATCGATTTTCTTGAAGCCGGACTCTCGCGTACAAAAGAGGACTTCTTTTCTGTCTATTTCTTCATTTAGAATCGTCATTTATCCTAAGTTACTAATGAGGATGGATAAGTCGATTAATTGTCGAAACTTGACGGCGTTTTGCACTTTACGCGCATTTCTTTCAGCGATGATATCGCTTTAAAGGCCGCCGGCCCCTTCGACCCCGGACGCTTTCCTTTGGGCTGATGATTTAATTAGCAGTATCTGCCATCGGCGTTAAACGGACGTCATTAGGGCGTAAACACGTCGCTGCATCGTGTAAATTATTATCGTATTATCGGTTTGCGAGGGTCGGAAAGCGTGAGCGCGCTGAGTGCACATTACTGAGAGTTTTGCTATTAACAATTGAAATGCCAAACCACAGCACACTCGCGTTTATCAACTGCAACATTACGGCGGAGGTAAGGTTCTTTTGATTTTGCAAAAATATTCTGAAGCTGCGAGAGAAAGCGGACCCTCTCTCTTTCCGTGGGAAATTTCACCTTTTTCGTCGTCTTCCGTAACCTTTTTGAACCGCGACATACCTTGGATATCTCGGTGCCGCTTGCGCCGGTCGCTCGAAGGCGACTCGAAGGGCAGTGTCTCGCGTTAATTTATAATACTTGGCTGGAAACGGCAGCCCGAGTGTCTCTAGCGAGCGAGCAAAGTCTCTGTTCGCTGGCGCGAAACCGAACGTAGCGATGACTCACCTCGATCTCTCGCCGTGCGATTGGCTTCCTCGGTGATTCACGCACGGTTGCTCGTTCGCCAAAACGCCGTGACGTGACGTTTCCAGCGCGATGTGTCGCGCGTGCCGATCTTCCCGGCTCTTCCTGATTCTCGGGCGACTCTAGAAAGGGTATCTGGTCGATCGAAAAGGATCGATGACGCCTTGATGGCGAACGGGGGAACCCGAGGATCGACTCGATTTTGCATCTGAAGCTTGATGATAGATTCAAAGGAATCAAATAACAGATGTACATATGTTTAAATCAAATTTCATGACATCATTTCATGTTTAATTCTCGAGAGATGAAGAGTGTGAATTTTGAAATTTTCACGAACAGCTTCTTAGAATTCTTAGAATTTATTCGTAGTCCATATATCTCACTTTCTGCTCTTATTTACAGAATATTCTGCTTCAGATTACGCAATTTTCGGGATAAATCAAACGATATTTACGATTTTGGAATTCGTTCGTAAACCGATGTTGATCTTCTCGATTACGGCATCGATTTGATAAATTTAAATCCGATTGAATTCGTTTGACGAGCGTAGGAAGGCTATTTACACATATGTGTGACTCATGAAGATGTCTATCCCACGTGATTAATCAATGTAATCACCGCCTGAAAAGATACGACAAGCGCAGATTGTCTTGTCTGTAAAGAAGAAGTAAATACTAGTTTTCCGAGCCATCAAATTCTCATACACTTGCCCGAACATTAGTTATCAGTTGAGTCGTTTAGCAGAAAGAATTAATTTACAGTACCAGAAATATCCGCCATTAAAATGGATTGAATTGGTAATACACGTCGATAATTTTGACTTTTCCGACGTGTTGTATAAAATATTTTGTACCGAACAAACTGTCTCAAATTGCGCAATATTATGAATTCCGAATCGATATATAAGGTATACGTGTTCCTCTCTTCGATTTGTAATTTATGTCAATATAATGAGATATAAGCGGCGAAAACGAATAAACAAGAGGTAAATTAGGTATAAGTATGGCAATTGAACGGCTATTGAATGAATTAAACATGTGTGCCTGTGATATATTTATTTGTACAATTCGTGAATATCAAAAGCGTTGCCATGTCAATCTGTTTTATCGGACTTTTGTGCGTATTTTACCTCAACAATATTGTTTAATAATGTCGAATGTATCATTGGAGCATAATTAATATTAATTGAATTTCCAGAGTTTCAGAAATGTTTGCAAATGCACTTTATTAATTCTTAATTATTTACGCGCGTTTTATTTCAATCAGAATAAAATACGAAGAGACGCTTTTTTTTTATATATATATATATATTTTGCGCAACGCAATAATTTTATCAAAGAATAAAGGAGTAAAGAGTCAACGTGTGCGTTTTATTATGCAAATATTTACTTATTGATTATAGTCAACATATGTTATCGAAGCACACAGTAATGTTTGTAATCTCTAGTTTGTAAATCTTAAATTCAACAAGGATAAAAAATTCACAAACAAGGATAAAAATTTCACAAAGATAAAAAATTGACCGATTTTTCTTATTTATTTAGACTCGATATTAATCAATGCTAAAATATATTTTCTCAAGTCTCTTCCAATTTGTGCAATTATTCCCTATTTTGTGGACTGCAAGCTTTGAATTAAAAGAATAATTTTTGAAAATCTAATAATTTTTTTATGTATACTCATAGTTTTTATTGTATAATTAAATTGAATGATCAATGTTCTCTGCAATTTCAGAACATAACAAAACTTTTCACTTCCGATCTGACAGTTAGAAATGATCTCAAATACGAGAGATACGAAACGATTTAATTCCCGAGTACACTCCGACACATCTGGAAAAAGTGAACGTGTTCTCGGGAATTATTCTAATTATACATGGACACCTTAATTACGCCGTAACTTCACGTTCGGTTTCCTTAGTTTCACCGGGCTTGGTGTTGACGAGAGTTTCACAATAACGCTCATCTGGATCATTGGAGTTCCGAACAAGCGAATGAGAACGCCTTTTACTTAAACGTACTTAAACCAACCAACTTTATTTCATAAGATAACCAGGCCACTTTATCGTCGGTTTTTATATAGCGATAGCGACGGCTCCGCCGGTGCTCGCAGTTGCACGTGAGCATCCCGCCAGTTTTTCCGGGCAAACTGAGTTATCGCGTTTATCATAAAATATCGCGGTAACGTTCTGTTGTCGCGGTATCGAGGTCTTTACTGTGTACACAGAAAAATCACAGTAAAGCCTAGACATAAACCAAACCTATGATAAACACATGAATATCGTGATAAGTTTAGTAAGATATCCGAACGACGAATTAACTCTTACCTTTATTTAACAGCTAAATTAATTTTTATTTAATTTCAAGACTTTTTAATAAGTTTTTTATTTGAAATATTTAATGTTGGGAATTAAGATATATATATATATATATATATAAAAGAATTCAATTAAAGTTTTATTAAATGGAAGATTTCCGATCCAAAAAGCACATTTGCGAAGTTTGACGAGTTTATTTTAGATTCATGTTATACGATATTTTAGAATGTGATATATTTTATGTTACATTTTTTTGAAGACACAGGCAAATGTAAGTTTTTAGAGATACATCAAGCGGCTTTAGCGCTATTACCGTTTTTATACTTTGATTTACCGTTCTATGAGGAGTTAATCAGCTGATGGGAAAGAGAGGTGGGCGCTGTCAAACGATGATAGATTGCTGAATAATAATTGCCGGAATAAAATTTTTTTTTTTTTTTTTTTCCCCATATCCTACAGGTATAATTATATCCAAATACGTGTCATCGTTTACGGGTCAGGTTGTTGATTTTTGATGGAGGTGACTTGTCCATGTGTCCCTATTTAAAGACTCCCAAAGGATGCATCGCGGTCTGTAAATGCCCAAGTTGACATCGCATTTACTTGACATTCATCCGCACCCTCGTTATCTCCGTACTCATTTTTCACGATAATGTCATCCGACATCTTCCGTCGGCAAAGAGGCATATTTGGGAAAATTCCGGATGATTCACGGGCGAGCGAGCAAAAATAATCGGCCTCGCGGAACACTCGCTCCGCTGGATAACAACCGTCACTCGTTATCAGTAATCGATATATCGACCGTTATCGAGATACGACCAAGATCGATAACAATATTCTATCACGACCGCCATCGCGCTCGCGAAACTTATCATGATTAAGTTATCTGTTTTATTTATACGTGATTTAAAAACAATTTTTCGACTGCTAGGATGTGAAAAAAATATCTCTTGGATATTTTGCAGTATAAATATCATAACATTTTTAAAACGTAATTTTGCATTTTTTATTCCATCATCTTTCTGACGTTTCTTTTTTTTTTATTTAAAAATTTTTTTTTTTTTTTTTTTATTTCCATTTATATCTCTTTTTGCCTTTTTCCATCGACGTCAGGTTCGATGAAAGATGTGTTGGATCTACTTACGAATATCGATAGACCTGTCGAATTTAAGTCTCATTCGTGTCGCCAAGTTTCCCGATCCAACGCATACTAATAATAGCTTCCTTCGCTCGCAATTGGCGACAGTATATCGGCCAGTTTAAGCCGTCCATGTTGCACCTCGATATCTATCGACGTAATTAGCACACCGATATCTTTCCCAACCGGCTAGTGACTATTGTCTTTGTTCTCTCTCCATATTTTACCGTCGATCCGTTTTTCGACATTCAGATTACAGACGACAGCATCTCTTTCTCGGTATTCTGCAATTTGCCCGACAAGATTTCTCTCGATACGTCTAATTTACGTTTCTTCGATCGAATATGCGTATAAAATGTGTGTGACATCATATCTCCATCACATTATTCATTTGCGAGTTGTTACGAATGAATCAATCTTATTTTATGCCAATTTTTATTATTGATTTAATTGGAATTGGGACTCGAGTGGTCGAACGTAGACTTACGAGACGTTCAACTTCGGCTTATAATTAAAATTAAAATATATTTAACGTCGTTAACATTGAAGAATTTTGCCAAATCTCTTTTACAATATTTTTCCACCCTAGGAAGAAATTGTTATCCAAATTCGCCCAAGATTCTATCATTGATGATTGAGTCGCTAAAAATGGAACACCCTATTACACCTTTGAGTATGACCGTAGCGAGTCGATTGTGCGTAAAAATATCGGTGTCACGGGGTGAATAGTTTCGAAAGACGAACGCAGTTCGGAAAATACACAGTACGCACGGAGTGGCCTTAACCTTTCACATTTGTAACGTGAAACTCGTGAACCTGTATCGCGTATTTATTCGCGCAGATGGAATACATTAAGTGCCGTGTGGCAATATATATACGTATCCGGTTGTGTCCCGAGCCCAAGTCCGGATGCACTATCAAGATTAGCACTTGCAATGTCACAATTAATAGAAACGTTATACTTCGCTTTTAGCCTCTCCATTTACAGAATGATCCTACGCTCCTGTTTTACAACCGGTTGCAGCTTTGAATGGAAGCTCGAAAGGAGCTCTCTTCGTTAAAAATTGCAATTTTACACGCGAGATCATGTTTCAATTATCGATTTGAGTCGAGATGCTCTTTCGCTTGTCCCGGAGTGCCCAACATTTGTCTCTATATAACAAACAAGCGTATTGACATGAAGCCAATAAGCGAAAAAGCAGTCCAGTAGCAACTCGTCGACGATTAAACCTTTATGTATTTTATTGATTTAGTCCTCCGAGACAATGGAAATTGGGTCAAAACTGACTCGTCGTTGAAATTTTCAGACGTGCATGTGTCACTAGCCGTATTTTGGTGACATTTGGCCAATTTTTTACACTATTCGTAAAGCGGCTTTAAATTTATAAATGCATGAATAATTTCGCGAGTGTTCGATGTCGCTTCATTTTTATGATACGTGTGTGTGTGTGTGTGTGTGTGTGTGTGTGTGTGTGTGTGTGTGTGTGTAAAAGTAATATATCATATATATAATATATATGCATATAACTTTTATATATATATATATATATATCATATATTGTTTGTATATGCAATCTCTACTCGCGTTTCCAAACGCGCTCGAGCATATATTTCCTTTCAGTTGCAAATGTTTTTTTTATCTGGGACACAATGATCTCTCTGTAGTTTAGTTTATTGTACGCTCTTTTCGTATCACTTTTGGTCCATTCGAAGTTGATTCTCTCGTGACGGCTCTGCCGGCTCTTCTTTTTGCCGGGCGCTCATCAGGGGGAACGACCCTGCGAGCGAGGAACAGACAACAGAGCGCTCGACTGGCGCGATCGGAGATCAAGCGATCTCGTGTTGCGTCGCAACACGTTGATAGACGAGGAAAACTTGTTCGGTTTCGACTCGGTCAGTCGTTAATTGCATTATGACGAGAGTCCACGGACGCGAGGACACGGGTTAGGGAAAAAGAGGAGACGGCGGGAAGAGAGAGAGAGAGAGAGAGAGAGAGAGAGAGAGAGAGAGAGAGAGAGAGAGAGACATAACGACGACTCTATGCTATACTCTGACCTGTGGAAGCCCCTGGTACACTCTCTCTCAGGTTGTTGTCTTTCTCTCCATTTTCCTCCCTCCTTCCTCCTAAATACAGCGGAATCCTCTCTCCCCCCGGCGATATAAACCGGCGATCTTCCCCTCTCTCTTCCGCTTTCTCTCTATCTGCCGTAGCGGCGGCGGAGGCGACGGCAGCGGCAGCGGCAGCGGCAGCGGTGGCGGAGAGGACGACCGCAACGTGGACTATCGCGCGGTGGTGGTACCTGGCGAACGGTGGCCTGCCTGCCTGCCTGCCTGCCTGCCTGCTTGCCTGCCTGCTTGCTCGCTGCCTGGAGAACGGCTATGTCAGTCTGTGCTCCGTTGCTGGCCTAGCGGCCGGCCGAGTGATTCCGACCAACCAACCGGAGCAGAGTAGATATATATCCTCCTTTTTCTCTCTTTCTTTCTCTCAACTCACTTTCCTGTCCTCCCTCCCCTCTTCTTCCCACCCTCTCCGCTATTTTATGCCTCAGGCCCATCTGCCCTCGCCCCCCTGGTACCGCCGTCCTCGCGTCCCGATGTTCGGACTAGGGAACAGGAAGGTCCTCAAGTACTCCGCCATCGAGACGTCGCTCTCCATCGATGTTGAGGATACCGTCACGTGTTTCTGCAGGTCAGTTTGTACTTGTCTCGCTCCGACGTGACGATAAACGCTACCAGCGATCCTTATACGTACGTACCGACGATGGTGATGGTCGGTGGAAATACCGGCGACAGTGTTCTCTTCTTCCCATGAGATCTATCAAGTGCGTCGACAGTTTTAATGCTCATTGTAAATGTTTACGTAATATGCGACGAACAGTCAAAATCGGTGTATGTATTTTGACATTAGAATTTTAAATCGAACTTAATAAATATATATTTCTATTGCTTTAAAAATAAACATAAAAAAATGTTAAATGTGAAATGTTGACTTTATATCAACGATTTTTATGATTTGTTTTTAATCAAACGTAAAAAGCTTAAATCTAGAAATATAAATAACTGAAATTAAATAAAATTTTTTTTCATGGGGTATTAACTGCAGTTTTAAAATTATACAGCCCATTTTGACCAAATTTTTTACGAAAAAATGCATCGTCTTTTCATAACGTCGTTTCATAACGTCTTTTCATACGCTGTTGTCTTTCAAGTTAAAGCCATCGTTATCTCTGTCTGAAGGATAAAGATACGCTGTCTCATTGCTATCGCTGATATACACTGATGACTTTTGTTAACGATTCAACGATGTAAAGTATAACGCATAACTAACTCTTATAATTATCTTCAATTCATCCTTCGGCGATACGTTGCGTCATCGCAAAGTAATGACATTCGTATTGTTCAGCAGTGTCGATGTTTTTCCTTGTTCCTTCCCTGTTTTTTCCTTTAAATAGTTAATGAAACACGCGTGTGTCGAAGGACAACGCCGATATTTACGTATCTGTCCAGTAGAAGGGGACGCATATTCTGGTCATACCTTTCTCATGAGATCGGGGTGCGAATAAAGTGTATATCCTTTTTCGCAACATCTGTTCGCGTTGAGATATCGCAGAGAAAAATGTAAATGGGATATGGGCTGCTCGAAAGGCCGCCCGCGAAAACCGTTTTATCAGGCGGCGAAGCTGTTTCGATGAAGGGATCAGCTTGCGGAGTTTGCTCCTCTAAGGCGAGATTTTCTCGCCACAAAAAGGTGAATGAGCATCGAGATGCTGTAGCGCGAGCGGAGGACGATGGCTGCTCTTGCAATTTTACGAAATAAATCTTAAGGGAAAATACTGAGAGAAAAGTGCGAGAGTGTACGACTACAATAGATCATCTTATCGGACGACTGTTTCTTGCAGGAGTTTCAGTTTGCACAGTTTGCTTCTCGCTGTTTACCTTAATGACAGTACAATATTTAGCCCGCGCGACATTATCTGCGCTGAACAATCGTCAGATGATATCTCGAGACTTTAGAAATTGTCTCCGATTTAATTAGACGAGTCGCGTTATCGCGCATAAGCAATTAGTCAGACGAACTTGAATTCATCTTGAGTATTTAATATTTGGCGGTGGAAGTTAGATAGTGATGAATAGAGAGTTTCGTTACATTTCCTTTCTTCCGGGAAAATCCAGCTTTAATTCGGGGAGTGAATTCTCTATTGGAGAACGAAATTCGTAATTTTGAAGTAATTTCGAAATCCACAGAGGCGGAAGTGGCAAGGGATATCTCTATCTATTTAAGAATCGGGCACGAAAAATCCCCGTCTTTTCTTCAGGAAAACGGAAAAAAATTTCACGCTCGAAGACCGGGATCTCGCAGCCACATCGACTCATATCGCGGTTCACTCGCATATCCGTGCCACGTGATTATGTTGCGAACATGTGTGACTTGTGACGTGTGTGTCGTAGCACGTGCCCGGGATCGTTGTGCGCTGGATTTGGTTAAAAAAGGGGACCGGACGGCTCTGCGGCTTTCGAAACTCGAGGATGCTCGTGTGCCATACCGGTTTTCTGTCATAAGTCCGCGTAATCTCAAAACGCTCAATTTTCTTGATGCATTTTCTTTCTCCTCATTTTTCATTTCCGATTAACCGATTGACAGGGGGACCACAAGTCAACGATTTCGAATAAGTGCAGTTTTAACGCGTTTTCGAAAAAAATCGCGTTATGTCAAAATTTGATTTTTTTTTTTTTACGTAAGAAATATTGTTAAAGTTAATTATCAATCCTTACTCGTGTATCTATGCGCGTTATATGTTCTTTCTTTTATACGAATAAAATCTTCAATCGATGTTTCCTTGGCAAAGTTGCCGAGGGCTTAATTAGCGCGAGAGAGTATATTTAAGTTTCAAGGTTAAAATTAAAAAGTCGGCGAATTAAGATGAATGCTAATGAAATGTCATTTTCGTCACTGTGTGTGTGTGTGTGTGTGTGTGTGTGTGTGTGTGTGTGTGTGTGTGTGTGTGTGTGTGTGTGTGTGTGTGTGTGTGTACACACACACACACACACAGAGAGAGAGAGAGAGAGAGAGAGAGAGAGAGAGAGAGAGAGAGAGAGAGAGAGAGAGAGAGAGAGAGAGAGAGAGAGAGCGAGCGAGCGTTTCTGAAGAAAAGATGGTCTCCTTGAGGAAATTTTTGGGGTGGTCTAATGAAAAAAAAAAAGGTTATAAATAATGCCGGAAATGTATATTTAAGGAGATAAATGATATTACAAAAATTGCGCTAAAAATATCTTCATATAACAAAATTCTAACTGACAAACTCTTGAAAGACGCAAATAAGCCTCAATATTTCTGTTAGGAGAGAATTTTTTCCCTACGTAAATCATGTAGAGGCCGAATTGTTGTCTGCTTCATTAAATTTTCGTGTTTAAAATTATATACTCATTATATATATCGATGGATAGAATGCAGAAATAGCGATTAAAATTTAAACGGCCTCGATTATCGGATATTTTGACATTAAACAACTTTTACTTTCGATACGCAGTAGAGCGAGCTTTTTTTACCCATTTAAAAAAGGCGAGGAATTGTGGGATTTCGTTTTGAATAAATAACAATATCGCATGTGTCAAATAAATTATAAAAGATGATATAGTTACGAGATAACAATCATTTTGAAAACGTACAACGCATCAATAATACTAATTAAATCTTTTTGACAGCTTCTTCAATGTTTACTTTAGTAAATGTTATACAGCATTTATAATAATTTGTTTTTTTTTTTTTTCTTTATTTGACTATATGAATTCTCTCTGAAAAGATCATATTTTTTTTAGAAATACTTTGTATTATATCCCCTTCTGAACTTCGGTATCGTAGTGCAGCATGCGATTAAGGCTACGTCAATATTTGCATTTGGTAAGGTGCTATTGGATGGGCAAGTTTCATACCTCGATATCTCTCGCTTAGATCGATAGCAGAATTAAGACGACGATGATATGACCTCGATTTTTAATGACGCCCATGTCCAATTGAACATATGGAATCGGCCATGATCGAGCACTTGTGCAAACGTTAATTCGTAAGTCGTGCACGCACTATGTATTGCATTAAGAAAAAAAAAAAAAAATAATGCGCTTCGAGAGAGAAAGCGTAACGCACAAGACATTACATTTTAGAAAGATGAACAACTCGTACGCGCGCTTTGATCTTTTTCTTTTAATAAAAGTGTAGGAAAAAATTGTGGGATTTATTATAACATAATGGTACCGTGGTGCGTGATAATGACACGTCAAAGTAATAGCGTGCTATTTGTTCTCGAAACGCGTTGGATCATCATTTGATGGCTCACGTTTGGCTTTAAGTGAAATGAAGCGGAGAAGATGGATGAGAAGAGGATATCTCGCGAATGCGTGCCAGTTTCTGTCGCGTGGCAAACACGTCGAATTGGATCACACGTTTTCATTAGGCTAATTAACATACTGACATTGACAGTGCGACAATGTCACGGTAAAAGAAAACCCGTTGCCTTCATTTGGGTTTTTTTACGGCGTCGTAGGTTGGTTCAGCTTGTTTGCCCGGCACTTACTCCGACGCCGCGTTGTCAATCGATTAATTGCTAAAGACGATTACTCTCGCCCGCGTCATCGCGAATGCATCGTCGCGAGTCTTTGTCGTCCGTCCGTCGAAAGATCCTCGCTCAGGCCTCGAAAACGGTGTCCTTTCGCCTTCATCGGTAAGCGAAAGAAGGGCAGTTCCATGTGCGACACGAAACACGAACCGATTAATGGACTTCCGGCGAGGAGAGACGTCAGGCGCGGCGAGACGCGACGAGAACGCCGGTTTCGCGGAAACCGCAGACGGACCGCAAACTGTCGTGCCGCGCACAGTCGTGCCGGACACATCGCAAGACGGGAAAACCCTCCTTTTTCCATAGGCGGAAGTGTTTGCACGCGAGTCGATCGTGCGAAGAACCGACCGACACGCGATGCAAAGTTGTTTGTTTTAATTTGAAAGAATAAAGATAATCCGCTTGTCATTTTTTAATTTAATTGAAATGAAAAAATTATACTCTCTTTATCGTATATGGAAAAATATATGATATTTATTTTTATCTGTAATCTTGTTTCAAATTTTTCGCGTTCGTCGCGATTGGTCCTTAGGACAACGATAAAGACGAGCGAGTTGAGATACAGAGCCCGCGAGAGTGCCTTGGTAAATTGCCCTCGCGCGGATAATGGCGCATGACGGGGGTAAACAAACGCGAGGGAAATGTTTGTCGATGGGGTAGTGCTGTGACGTCACGCGGAGGCGCCTTCGAGGCGCCGACGTCCGTCCGTCCATCGATTCGCATCCTGTAGAAGGATGTAATCCTGGAGAAGATAACCAGCCGTTTCGATGGCGCCTGGCGCCAATCCTGAGTTATCCCTCGTTCCGATAATTATTCCGCCATGCGATCTCTCGAATGTTCTACTAGGGTCGAAGTTAAATTGCGAAATCCGACCGCGAGGATCTTCGTTCCTAGTTTTAGCTGTTATTTCGTTGGCTTTGATCATTAAAGGATTCAGCGTGTGAAAACCACGGAGTTTAATCTCGAAGGCATTGTGCCTTTTGCCGTAATTTCCGACGTAGATTATCGTACCGGATCTTCCAGATAATTCTCCGGTAATTATCGATACAAGATCTCTTTTATCTGCGCCGAGTGTAATCATATCTGATAATCTTTAGTTAGTTTCTCATGATAAGAGTAAACAAGAAAGAAGTTTCCGATCAACAAATCACTCTCGGTTATGTATGAAAAGTATCACGCGCACGCGCGTGCGTGTGCGTGTGCGTGTGCGTGTGCGTGTGCGTGTGCGTGTGCGTGTGCGTGTGAGACACCTCCCTTCAAGATAGAATATGGTGAATTTTTGCCTCGCATCATGGTTCTCTCGTTCTCGCTATGCACGGCGATGATATAACAAACGTCGGTTATTTCTTTTCGCTATTTTGAGACACAAACACATGACTGCATCATCGGCACCATTTGCGAATATAATCCCCAGGCACGGAAATAGGCATATCGCAATACGCTACATTATTCGTGTGCATATTTCTTCAGGTATAGAAAACTAAAAAATTCCCTGAAATATATGTAGTTATTGGATCGCGCGAAATTTTCGTGTTCTTTGATCTTCTCAAAGTTTACATGTCCTGGAAGCGAATCATTCAAATCAAATAGAAGTGACGGAAATATCCTTTTGACAGAAGGCAGGAGGCGGAAGCGTCTATTTCAGAAGTATAAGCGTGAAACGTGAGCGCATTCTGCATTCAGTGCAAGTGAGCGATCTTTCGCTTTTATTATGATACGTTTGTTTTATATTTAAAGGTATTCGCGTAGCAGGGGATTAAAAATTTGGCGGACACATCATATAAAATTGATCGACGACGCTCTGATACGCGAGCATTACAAAGATACAAAGCGACATATGAGCCAAAGCAAAGATCAGAGGGGGTGAGAGAGAGAGAGAGAGAGAGAGAGAGAGAGAGGGAGGGGTGAGGGAGAGAACGCGCAACGCGAAGCGCGTATCTTCCGCGGCGTGACAGAGGCGGGGGCGGAGCGGAATATTGATTGTCGCAGAGTCGGGACGCCGCTACCCCTCGCCGCCACCCCTCGCCATCACTCCACGCGCGGCCTGCCGTCCGTCCGGCAGTCAGCTGACTCGTGTTACCCGACTCACAGCTGATCCGACGCACGCCGCCGTGGTGGCGCAACCACCGTCGCATTGCCGCCCTTGCGTCTCTCTCTCTCTCTCTCTCTCTCTCTCTCTCTCTCTCTCTCTCCTTCACTCTTCCTCATCCTTAGGAGATTTCTCTTTTCTCTCCTTGTACATATCCACCTGACAATCTTCTTGAAAATAATAGAATCTTCGAAAAAAGGAAGGGAGTGAGGGAGAAGGGCGAAAATATGACAAAAAAATATGTTGAAAATGAATAAGTTAATAAACATCCTCCCATGAATAAATCGAATTAATATGGATGTGATTCCAAATTTTATATGTGTTCCGAAACCAGAGAAGCTAATTTCATTTGACATTTCGTTGAATATCTCGTTTTTTTTTTCGGAAAAAAAGGATGTAATAGGGAGAGTGTCGCACTTTTGCGGCTACGCGCGACGCATCCCAATCGCTATGTAAACGCTAGGAGTGTTCAAATTAATTTATTTTTGCGACTGATGAAATTGATATTCGTTAGACAAAGTCTGTTTTTGACGTATGTACAAGTTAACTGGCTAGATATTTCTGGTCCCCACATTAATCGATTGATCGCTATTCGCTATAAATAACTTGTTCATTGAAGAAAAAGTGACTTCCACTCGAGCGCGTAATTGCAAAAGCCGCGAGATTTTTACTTTAAGATACAAATTTAAAATAAATTCTAGATTATTTTTATATATTTTTATATACTTTATCTATACTATCCGATACATTTTCCGATTTTTCAAGAGCACATTCGATTTTAAATGTCCTACGTACGTACATTACATATATACCGCATAGCGAATTATTTAATAAAGCGTATAAAAAAGTACGTATTTTCAAATGTCATATCAATTAGAAACGTATCGAATGTATATTAATATTTCAATCTATCTACCTCTAAACATCATTCGACTCGCATCTATTCTTCCTTTCCGCTTTGTGCTCAGCATTTCATATAGCTTTAATATAAGTATGGAAATTTTTTGCGAAACAGTTGCATTTTATTTGCGTGGCAGATTAGTTTTGCGATTATGCTAATCCCTCCCAGGTCTAACGAGGAAGGTCAGATTCGGCGGAGATCAACGCGCCCATATCTCACGGTTGCGTTGTTACTATACGCAACGTTATGGTGTACAAAACACCATCGAACAATCACCGGGTAGAAATGTACATGCGCGAGCATACTCTTGGTCTTGCGCACATAGTCGAACAACTGAAATGTTGAAAAACAGACACATTGTATATATTACCTACACTCAATATATATTAAATGCGATGTGAAATCGAAGAAGTATTGATATGTTATCAGCTAAGCAAATAATTTCAAATTTTTTGGAACAAAACAAGGAAAATACTTGTCGAGTCATTTAAATTAAATAAATCCAAGTCAAATGAGATTACGGGTCTTGTCCGATCGAGATCGATCGGACAAGAGATGTTTAAAGATGGTTAAAGATGACGTTGCTGGTATGCACATTCGAAACAAATTTTTGGCGTATACGTGAATACGAACAGTTGATTTCAAAGAAACTTCTCGTCATCGCATCACCTTCGAGCGATCGCGTCTGAAAAAGCTGCGATTACTAATTTCCATTCTGTAACTCGTAGCTTTCGTGTTTCTCGTTATAAATATATTAAAAGCGGAAAGTGTCTGTCCGCCCTTCTCCTTTAATGAATTATTAATCATCTTTCCTCGTTTTTACTTCTCAAATCACAGTCTCCGGAAACTTGAGAAATGTCAGAGCGGAATTCTTTCAACGGTGGTATTGTCGGTGATACTTTCTGATATCATCATTTCTAATCTGAGCAGCACTTTGCGGCGCATTTCATCCGACCGACTCCCTTCGTCCTCTCTCGACTCTCCACGACTCTCTCGGAGACCGCGATCTCGGCAGTCGCGTCCGTGCGCTCGACGGCGACGCGTCGTGTCACGTCACACGAGAGGTCGGGTCCATCTGTTTCCGTACAGGTGGAGGTAAAAGTGGAGGAAGAGGAGGAGGAGGAGGGAAAAAGAATCGTCGGACCTGGACTCGCGGCCGCGAGATGCGCGGAAAGCACGGACAACGCCTCGCCGGAACGACGGCCAAGTTCGATACGTATGGTCGACGCGTTTAGAAAGTTCACGGCGGCATGCGTCATGGCCCTCTCGGACGCTTCGTTCCCTCCCGCCTCTCTCGTTTCTTTCCACGTGAAGGGGAAACGTCTTTCCATCCGCCGTATTACGCTACGATGGTCGGTGATGGTGATTTGCGGGGCGCGATGCGGCGTGATTCAATTAGGGAAGTTAGCCCGCATCGCGCCCCGCGACGAGACGCGGCGAGATAAGGGCAGGATCAGAATAGGCGATTTTTCTCGCGCGAGAAAGTGTACCTTTCTTTAAACTGTATAATTGAGAACTCGAGGAGTATCGACGACTCTCTCTCTCTCTCTCTTTCGCGATATTTAATCCGCAAAATTTAACCGATTTAAAATTAACAAATTCACGTACAAAAAGCTCTCGCAGAAATTTATAAATATTTTTGAAAGTAACGTCTGCAAAAAATTTAGTGATATACTTTTAAATTTATTTTGTTTAATTTATTTATTTAAAATTGAAAAGAAATTTTTGCCATTGTTTTTACATTGGAAGTAAAGTGCCATGATATCTTGCGCAACGTACGTATTGAAACGGAGTGGAAATTATTACCTCTAGGCAATTCTATTGAGAACTGACTGAACGCTCTCTCATCGAAGAAAAACTCGATTAGATCATTGTTACTGTAGGATGAACAAGTTGTAATATGAGTAAAAGAACGAGAATTATTGAGAGAGTTGGTAACTAAATAGATCATTATTACGTAATGCAAAATGAATGAGAGAGGAAAAGAAAATGAGAATTATTGAAGCAATGCAAACCGGAGCTTGAATAGACTGATGTCTGTATTTTCTGTCTGAAAGTTCTGCCGTGAATTTTTTAAAGAAAATATCAGGTTTTCGTGAACGCGCGCGTCTAAGGAACGAGAAAATAAGGTGGTCCCTTATTTATTCGTCTGATCCCTTAGGATTTCTGCCGAGAGGCCGAATCGTGACGAATTTTTCCTGTCGAGAACGAAACAGCTGAATTTAGCCCTCGACAACTATGTCTTAGATCCACGGGATAAAAAAGATGTTCCTGAAATGGAGCATTAAATTGAGCATTAAATTTGGCAACATTTTATTCATATTTTAAAAATTGATATTCATACATAAATTGTATGTATAATTTATTAAATATAATAAAAAAAGTATAAACTTTGTAAATTCGAGTTAGAAGGGGACGTGTCTTTACCTGGTTAGCCCTTATCGCCACATTTCTCGGGCTGCACAGTTTAAATCTTGAACGAAGGCCGACGTGACCTCGTCCAGGTCACGATCAAGGACGCACATGTCACGGCTCCGTCGAGTTGGTCGAAAATCGTCGGGAGCTACTTGGCTCGATTTCGTTCACTTTGCAACGCACCAATGCTCGAATTTCCGCTCGAGCGGCTAGTCGGGTTGATGGCTCTCCAATATGCACTGTTATTATCTTTTGTAACTGTCAATTTCTCTCTGTAATTTGCGATGTTGTAAATTGTAAATTATTTTAAAAAAAGATTTTTTTTTTTTTATTCGAAAAAGACATCTTTAATTTATTTAATCTACGTGAATCGTTGTAAAGTTTTCTGTGATGTGATATTTTTGTACAATTTTATTTCTTGTTTTTTAAGATATTATTCAAATGTTTCTTTAGAGAGAAAACTTTTGTAAATCGTAAAAGGAAAATGGGGGGGGGGGGGGGATCGTATGCATTGCTTTAATCTCAGAAAATGTAAATCTCTTTCGACTTTTGTTATATGTGTGTTATGAGAGTTCCGTTCAGCGCAAAGTTCGCGTTTCACATTTGCACCGATAACTCGCGACAGGAAATAACATTCGCGGAAACAATGTGGACTTTTGTGCCAATAAAACGAGTGCTCGTGAAAAAAACGAAGGCAAAGTGTAAAACGAGCCATTCCGTCAGAATGAAATACGCGAACGTATATTTGCATATTGCTACGTTCTTCAATTTATACGTTTCGATAAGCTTCTATATTATATCGGTAAAATTTATTGTACTTATATTGCATCTCATTTAAATTTTTATATCCGCATTTTATTCTTCATCACGTTTACGTTTTATATCGCTCGATATACGTATCGCAGTAAGCCAGATTCACCCGATAATTCTCTACATTCAACGTTCAACATTAACGGGATCGCGATACCAAAGTTTAAAGCACGATAGCCGCGAATTCTGCACGTTTGCGGAATACGAGCGTAATTCTAACATGCGCGAAAAGTTAGTTGAGGCACGAATTCGCCACCAACTCTCTCTCTCCGCCCTCGCTCGAGATACTCGTCACGAGAGATCATCGATCATCGATTCTATCTTGGCTAATCGGAGTCGCTAATCTCCTGGCTTTCGATTACATTTTTCCTCGCGGCATTATTACGCACGTGTACGCGATAACCCAATTCCTGAAAGACACCAAAACGACAAACCTGGCATCGCGCCAGCGGCGCGTACCGCCCGGATTTTTCTGGACAGATCGTCCCGTCGAGGAGAGACGCTGAGAGAGTACGTAGAGGAGAGAGAACGCGAGAGAGAGAGAGAGAGAGAGAGAGAGAGAGAGAGCGGGAGGGAGGAGTAGTAAAAGAGGGAAAGGCAATTTATTGATAATGTCCGAAATGTAGATTCCTCGGGAGTACACGTGAGGAATAATAATAATTTCACATGCACACGAGCTCGTATCGGCCGCGCTCGATCAAAATGGGAGTTTCGGGGGGGGGAGGGGGCTATCGGTATATTAATTCGCGCAGTATATATAGCCGTATACGTAGCTTGAATTATTCAGCTTCTCCGACGTGGCGGAGTTCGATTCCCACCGAAAGCGAACGTTCGAATTTTCCCCCAGATGACTCGACGATGACCGTTCTTTCGCGACTACCGACTAAATCAGGTCGATTGTCTTCCAAGGAGTGTCTTCCGCACGGCTTCCCCGTCGTCTTCCCCGCGAGCAATCTCTTCTCCGTGCCCGATTAGCTCGGGCATCGCCAGGAATCACCAGATCTGGTAAGACGATGAACACGAGCGAGCGGGAGCTCGAGATTAGCTAAGCTCGGCTAAGCCGCATTTAATTTGAAAGAATTATCCGAGGAAATTATCCGAGGGAATCACGGATCCGGATTCACGGGAGAATTAAAGATTATTAAAAAAGTCAGAATCTACATTCCGACGCGATGCGTGGGAATAATAAAATCAAGATGTATAAGTCTGAGATGTACGGGTATTAAATGATCGCCGGCCGTTTTGTCCCTTTTCTCAATGTGAAATTAGAAGATCTCGTAGCCAGAGAAACATTAGAATTTATAAAAGTTGAATGTAGTTAAAGTGAAGAACGTGAGTGTATTAAGAGCGAGTTCTTTTAGAAAAGAAGAAACGAGAACGAGAAGAAAAGCGCGGAGTAGAGAAGTAATCGTTAGAAGAAATCAAAGTCTAGAGAAGTAACGAATCCGACCGATTCTCCGATCCTGTCGTTAATCAGGCAGGTGCACCGAGGACCGGAAGGAGATTCTCCGAAACGTCTCTCGAAAACGAACAATCCGTCCTCGACGGATCAAAGAACCTGCTCGGGGGATTCTAGGACTCGCCGCCCCTCTCCCCCCCGCCATCGTCGAGCGTAGATTTCCGCCGGTCTCGAGAGAGAGATCCCGGACAAGCCGTCGTTCGATGACAAACGTACAAGATTTGGTGCCTACCCAGCGTGCGTGAGCGGATCCTCGGGCACGAGGGCGGTGCGCCGAGGAGATCGTCCTCGACCACGACGATCGCGACGACGACGACGACAACGACAACGACAACGACGACGACGACAACGACGACGACGATAACGATGCTGCGTTCGCCGGCGCGTGGCGCCATCACCGTCCTACGGGAGCCCTCCTCCGCTTCCGCATCCGTTTCCGCCGCGGCGGCAGCGGCGGCGGCGGCCGCGGTGGCGTCCTCGGCCACCACCGTCTCGGCGCCGTCGACGCCGGTGCACCACGGCGGCGCCGGTACCGGCGCCGGTAGCTCGAGCAGCGCCTCCTCCTCGCGTCTCTCCCTGTTCGACACCTGCCACAGGAAGATCAGGCTCTTCGGCGAGCTAGTCGCGTGAGTTTCCTGTCCTCTCCGCCCTTCTCACCCCCCCCCCCTCCCTCTCTCTTCCCTCCCTCCTGCAGACGATATCCCATGCAGACGTGTAGATATGTGCATATGTGCGTGCCGTAATGTCAAGTTGGCCCGGTGTGTAATTAAAAATAAAAGAAAAAAAAAAAGCGCATCTTCTCTACGAGATGAGAGAAAATTCGAGGGTCCATAACAGATCAATGCCGCATCAATGCCCGAGGCATCGATAGCGTCATGGTGGACCGAGTATTATTGTACGAGATAACTGTTGTCACGCGATTAGAGACAAACGTCATGGACGATGATGAAATTGTTAAGCGTATATCTACGTCAGTCTTTTTTTTTTTTTTTTCTTTTCTTCTACGGAGATGCAGCTTCTTTCCAGGAGCATGTGTGCTTTCTAGAGAGAGATTTGTGCGCGCTTTGGCTCGTGTAGACGTGGCTGAACATCGCTGCTATCGTATTGCATGTAATTGCATTTTTCACTGGCAGGAAGCTGAATGTGCGACGCGGCTGCCGCATACTGAGCAAGCTCGATTCGAAAACAGTACTGGGAAACCAGTTGTTATGTTTAGCTCTCGCGCGCGCAGAGACAAGAACACTCCTCTGTGTGCTTAGCTGCGTATTCTTGTGCGGCTCACATTAATTGGAACTATCGTTTTCTTTCTTGATATTTATTATATTATCAAGTTGGTGCAAAAGATTTGTTTTGTTCTCTTACTTTTGAATACGTCACTTTTCCGAATATTTCGGAAGTGCAATTGAAAAATTTCTTTTCTAAATAGAAAAAAAACATATTGTGATAAAAATTACTTTAAAATTATATATATATATATATATATAATTTTGTTTGGAATTTGTTTTCGCACTAATGCATTCGCTCTTTTGCACCAATGTAACAATAAATTCTACTATACTTATTATCTCGCAATTTATATTTATGTATATTTATACATATGTACGGATTATTTTTAAAAGATTTATTGAAAATATGGGTTTTTGTATCAAACACGCGGGATGTCTCTTGAATAAAGTTTCAATGACAAACTATTTGGAGTAGATTTTCTTTTCGCAAAGAGGCTTAATTAATCAGCGTCTCAACTTTTTTAATTTCTGATACCAAATGTTAATTACAAATTCGAACTTCAATATAAGTCTATTTAAATTAGTTTCAATTTATCTCATCTGCAACTTCGTTTCTGTTCTAAAAAAATGTTTTTTTTACAGTGTTTGTAAAAAATTTGCGATTAAAATTTTTATAGATAGTAAAGTAAAGCATCCTGTACATTGTTAATATGTAAAATATAGCGCTCTTTACATATTATGGATATCTGACGCTATGTTATTGGCAAAAGTGAGATAAAATCTCTATTTTGCATATTTTGCATACGACAATAATTTCGCATTACAACAATTGATTTTTATAGTTATTTCCAATTTTCTACTAAGTAACATTATTATTTATGATTTTTCTTTTAAAAGATTTTTAATTAAGCAATATTGTAAGCGATTTCTGACGTTTTGTTTACGCGGAAGAAATGATTTGTTCCTGAAGGCGGGATGCGAGAAACAACGCTCGGCTCCGCTGATGAATTAAAGACAAATTGAATAGAGTCGGGAAGCGTCGAGGGTAATCCTGTAAATCCGATAATTCGCCGATTTGATTAATGAATCGCGTCGGACGATTAGGGACAAAACGTTTTGTTCAATTCCCGTCCTGTCCCGGTTAATCTATAGACCGCAAATTAGCATGTCTATAAATCGATAGTCGTGATGCGCTGTAAAAAAAATTTCTCACCACTTTCACTGCCGATTGTTTGCGAAGATTTTTGCTCTAAAACGACACTCAGTCGAGCTCTGTCATTTCTCAAGTAACACTTATTAATTATACTTACGATATTGGCACATTTTCGCATTTCTAATCTTGAGTTATTTCTTTTAATCGTTAATCTTACAAGAAAGCCGATTTTTTTCCTCGCTCCTTTTGCAAGTACTCTCTTGTCATTAAGCTGTTCAAAATCAATCTTACTTGATTTTGAAGTCGTTGCTTTTCGTAACAATGAAATTCTATAAAGAGGAATCGACTCTCTCTCTCTCTCTCTCTCTCTCTCGAAAATCGATCAATTTGGTTTCGGACAGCGTGCCCATTAATTTCATTCACACACTGAGACTGTGCTGTGTTACATGTATATATTTATGTCCTTTTACACGCGATTTTATCGTGATTCTGCTTGATTGGCTTGAACGTCTTGAAGAAAGTTCGTTCGGACGCTGCGACTCGTCTCTCTCTCTCTCTATCTCTCTCTCTCTCTCTCTCTCTCTCTCTCTCTCTCTCTCTCTCTCTCTGATCATGCGATCGCTTTCTCGTTTTACAGAAAGGCCAGACGAAAGGAGAAGGATGCGGGAACCACGGAGGATCCGAAATTGTACCTGGAGGAGGCCACCCTCGAGAGGCAGCTACCAGAATTGGACCTGAGAATGCTCGTGGACCTACCACCCGGCCTCGACTATAACGAGTGGTTGGCGTCACACACCCTCGCACTGTTCGATCATATCAATCTCGTCTACGGCACGATATCCGAATTCTGCACCATGACGGGCTGTCCCGACATGACTGGTCCCGGCTTAAGGTACATATTTCGTCGCCCAAACAAATTTACACGTATTACATTAAACAACGAATTTTTCAATCACAATTTTATCGTGATAAATATCTCTTTTGATAATCGGAACTGAACAACAGATCGATTCTCGATCTGTATGCACATATGATATCTTTGCTCTAAACGCATAGTCATGTCGTTTTTTTTTAATAGAACACATTATCACATTTCGTTAACGCAGCCTTGGAATTTGATCGAAATCAATTATTGTATGCCATACGAACGTCGTTGTAATTCTGCACTCGAAACAGCCGATTGATCTGTGACTGTGATTGATTCATTGTTCCAGAACGTATCTGTGGTTCGATGAAAAGGGGAAGAAAGCGAGAGTTGCGGCGCCACAATATATAGATTACGTTATGACATTTACGCAACGCACCGTTAGCGACGAAACTATATTCCCTACGAAATACGGTAAGTATTCAAGTACTCACGTACTTTCGCGAGTAAATGTAATTAATTAATAAATCGTTATACACTTTACGCTACCTATAAGTAACGTGACGTTATCGAGATTTCATTTATTGATCGATCGGATTTATTATTGACCTTATTCGTGTTTACGTTATGCAATCAGCCTGAGAATGACGAGAGCGATGTTATTAATTTCGCCGCCGATGATATTTTTCAGCAAACGAGTTCCCGAGCTCATTCGAGTCGATAGTGCGTAAGATCCTGCGGCTACTGTACCACGTAGTGGCACACATTTACCACTGCCACTTCAGAGAGGTGGCGCTTTTGGGGTTGCACGCTCACCTCAATTGTGTATTCGCCCACCTCACGCTCCTTAATCAACGCTTCAACCTTATAGATCCCAAGGAGACGGAGATCCTGGGGGACCTAGAGGCCGCCCTCTTAGGTAAGCTTTATACGCCGCCACCGCGACCGTCGTCGTCGCCGCCGCCGCCGCCGCCGCCGATGCGGTATTGATCGATGCCGATTACGCAATGCCGGCGAAAGATCCGAGACTGGATTGCGCGTTTCGAGCGACGGAATATTTCCTTCTTGACGATCGATAGGGACACGTATCTCGAGAGAAACCTTCTCTCCGCGTAATCTTTTCTCGTAACGAGTCAATTCAAAAATTTCAAATCAAGCTAGAGAGAAATTTATTTAAAGAAAAAATGATTATGTACAGAGGTGATTATGTACGTGTCTCCTATAATATTCGTTATCGTTAACGGAAGACTTGGCTATGTCGACAGTATGTATACAGACTTACAGAAAAGAATCTTCCTTGTTATGGATTTATTATGCGATTAAGGGATGAACCCAATTACGTGATGCATTAAGTGTATATTTAGTTGATTACGTTATACGTGGAAAGATCGATTTTAATACTATCGATTCTTCCCTTGGTTGTTGCTTGCAGGTGACTCGACATCCACGCCTTCGCAGACCTTAGCCATCCAGGAGACTCCGACCACTACGAACACTAGCAGTACCACCTAGATCGCTGCGATGCGTTTTAGCGAGCGAGCAGAGGTTGCAGTTCCTGAGACTAGGTGACGATAGGCGATACGTTCGTTCGTTCGGTTTCTTTTTATCTCCTTTTTTCTTTTGTAGATTACATGCGAAAAATAAAGTTTATTGCGATACGATCGATCGGTAAGAGAGAGAGAGAGAGAGAGAGAGAGAGAGAGAGAGAGAGAGAGAGAGAAAGATAATGAGAGAGTGAGAAAACGAGAGTGAGAGTGCGAGAGAAAGAGAGAGAGAGAATGAGAGAAAGCAGCGATTCTGTAAAAACAAGAAAAAGATATACCAGTAATACCTGTACATAGCAAAGTGTGGACAACTACATGATGTAATTAGGTTCCTCCGTTTGTTGTTTGTGAGATTGTACATAATTTATTAAACGGTAAGATACACGAGGACGGGAAAGAGAGAAAGGATAAGAGAGAGAATGAGAGAGAACGCGCGAGAGTGACAAAGAACGAGTATTGATTATTATTGACAAAGCTAGTTGCTATAAGATACTTTGTTCTGTAAAAAATGATACAATAATAATATTGTAAAGTTAAAATAATACCAAATATATACCTGGTGTTAAGGCATGTGTTGGTGGCGAATTAAATGTGCGTTGCGTGAGTATGCAGATTCCTTTCAGAAATGAGTCCACAATTTCCAACACGCGGAAATCGATCGAAAATCTTCAGTTGAGCAGTTATTAAAACTGCTGGATTTTCGAGAATCTCCAATTTGCGAGCTCAAGTGGAAACGGTGGTCGGCGTGTGAACGTGTTTCACCTCCACGATTCTGATTGCGGCACAGAGATTCGCGATCTCCCTCAGAAATAGTCCAAACGCCTCGGCTATCGGTTCGCAGAGGTCCCTCAATGACGTGGCGATATTGTAAAGAAGAATTAGTATTGGCTGTATGAGAGCGTTAAACAGAATGGACAGCATTGGTTTCAGAAGGTAATCCGCTAACATTTGAATTAATCCCACTATCAGCGTCCGAATCACACTGTAGAGCACAAAGCGAAGAAGCTGCAGGATAAAAGCTGTGACAAAGGCGATACCGATGTGAATCGTGCCGAAGATTTCCGCCCAAAATCGGGTTGCTGCCTGATCGGTTTTTTCAGCGCATCTGTCCGTGATTAATACAGGATGGCAGTCGGTCGTTCGATAATATCTACAAAAAATATTAGATCCGAATGGTAGCGCATGAAACGAATTGGAGAATAATTTTTATATCTGAGAAAAAAATATTGTCGTCTTAAGAGATTGATACCCACGCGGAGCTTCCATGATCGAAATAGTAGATCTCTATTTTCTCCGCTACTTCTTTCCTCTTCGGCTTTGTTTTCGCCGGATATTTAGGCAGTTTCGATTTGTCAGCTTCACATTTGGCATTTTGGCATATATTCGGTATCCCTTCCGGCAGTCCTTCGGAAGACGGATGGAAGACAAAGGATTGAAATTCATTCGGCGGCTGCACCGTGTCGAGATGTTCACGCGCCCCGTTTACACGCATTTTGGCATAGTGAGGACACTGAACCTGTTTCAATTTTATCTCGTACATTTTGTCCCCTTTACCGACACCGTTTCTCGATCGTTTCCGAGTGAAGCGGCTCCAAAACGGACGCGATTGCGGTTTATCTGAAAAGCGCAAGTTTAAACCATCATTGCTCTATTTTCCTTCTTCAACGTATATTTAATCGCGCGACGGACAATGTGGACACAAATCAAGTGGATTTCCATTCTGATCGCGAGATCGCGACGTCTCTATGTACCTTCCTTGATTTTCACAGGCAGAACGTAGCCGTTGCTGGAACGATAAATCCGCTTTGAGAAATGAATCAGCTAACAAGACAAGTCAGGCGCGATGATTACATTTTGTGGCTGTGGCAGGGGCACGGGAAACTTGGTTTAAATCGCGTCGTCGGTGGTTGACTCCTTGGTTTCTCCCGCTGTAGCTGGCGATCCGGTCTTCCTGGGACCGCGGACGGAGTATCGGCTGTTACACAGTAAGTTGCGACTGGCGATGCATCAGGACATTTACAGTCTGTTTCTGCAAGCAGCGACGGAATCGTTCAACAATTAATGATCTTCCTTGACATTTTTGAGAAAGAAAGTTGTCAATAAAAAAAACGGTTAAAAAAATCTGCTGTCAAAAAAATATTTTATGTGCCTTGATAACATATATAGTTTGCGCTTTTATAAAATGTTTAAAAAAAAAAATATATATAGAGATATACCTTTGGGCTCTTCGACTGCTTCCTCGATCGTTTCGACGCAGACCGCATTTACATCGGAATTTATAGCCGAGGTAGCGTCATCCGAACGCAAGGATGTGAGATTCGATGGTTCTGTATCAGCGCAAGAACAGTCCTCTTCGGTAACCATGTTAAGCGCATTCTTTACGATCAAACATATGAAAAATTAAAGTAACATCAACGTCGAGTAACACAAACCAAACTATAACACAAACTGGGAATAAAGGCGATAACAAAAGCGACCTATAGTCGTACATTGTCATATTCAAGTCATATCGATTCTTATCTCTTCAAGTAAGTATACCGCAGATATAACTTCAGTACAAAAATTTGAAGTTAGTCATAATGATTAATGCCGAAAAATAAGATATTAAAGGACAGGGTTCAATGAAATTTTTGTTAAACAAAGATCTATTATTACAGATTACTGAAGGCTTCACGATATCCACAGAATTTCATCTTGCTTAGGAAAATTATAGAGAACAATTTTATTATCACAAATATAGAAGTCCATTGCAGTCTTAAAAATTGCATGCAATTAAAAAGAAATCCTTTGCAGATTTACCCAAGTTATATCGTAATAAAACACTGCGAGGGAAATAAAAGAGAAAATGTATAGAAGCATATCAATGATGATTTATGATCTTGCTTTTTAGAACAAACGCGACACATATACACACACATACACGCGCGTTGTTTTTTTTTTTTTTCGAGTAAAATAAATACTAGACATATTAGACTTTTATTTATATCGAATAAAGCTGGAAGTAGAACAGGATGATTATCATTTAGAAAGATAGTAAATGATGCATTATCATCATGTATACATTATGTTATAATTCATCAAAAATTTAACAGCAATTCGAACATTCAATGTATGCACGTGTATTACACATGTTTTTTTTTTTTTTCCGTATTACTTCACAAATCACAGTAACGGTAAAGGTGTCGCATTGTGAATTATAATTTTATATCTGTAAATTGATGTTTTTTTTTTCTTTTTTGTAAGATATTATATTTTTCCTAGAATCTTAAAATTATCTTTACGGAGCTTAAGAAAATGTAGCGATGTAAGAAACGTGCGTGTGTGTTAATAACATTCATTGTATGTATATATGACATTACCTATACATATATTTTTCGGCTGTAAAAACATGTCATTATTATATTATATTATTTCGCTTGCTTAACGTATTGATACTCATGATTTGTGAGAAGGGAAATCGGTATAATTTACATGAAAATTTGGACATTGCGCCGAATCATCTTGTTTCATTTATAACGCAAATGAACACGTTATGCGTTCGTTAATCTCACTATTTCACTATCCTCTTCGAATTCAACGAAATTATATCGATTTCGATCCCGATCTGTAAATATTAAATAGTACATGAGAGGAAATCAAAATTAATATAGCTTACTTCGACGCTTAGATCTTCCGAATCGGAAGAGTAATCACAACGCAATAGTTAACAAAATATGTCATTGCTAACATTCGCTACTAATCTCAGTTGGACTAGATTGAGAAGTAAAAATAATTGATGTGAAATTGATCGAATCAAGCCGCGAATCTGACGCAAAATAATCCTCCCGACAAACGTAACTATCCGACAAATGATATTATAGTACAATCAGTTTTATCTTCTATATATATATCTATGTATATTGCTATATTTATATATTTTTATAATACACGTATTTTTCACTAATAACATTGACATGGAGTACTCGTTTTGCAATAATTGTGTAATTGCTATGCCAAGTGTATCCATATTAAAACTATTTGTATGTTTCTCAACCTTTTGTACACGAATATTTTTTGTCGTTCTGTACAAGAAATCGGGCGTGAAAATTTATGTAACTAATACAACCAGTAAATCGAACCTAAATTTAAATGTATATTAATGATCTCGAAGACATATTCGCTTAAAAGATAGAAATCCTTACATTAGATTCAATCAATACTAAAATAACATAATTTGTACTTACAAATAAGTATAAAGTACAAATACTTATTTATAGATGCGTCAAATAAAATGCATAATATGTAAATCAGTCATCGAATTGATTACAATTAAAAGGAACAAAAATTTCGTCGATACAATTAGATAGTTTGAACGCACCATGTGCGACATTTCATTTAGCACATTCTTGAATGCACGTTCAGAATAATTTTGATCTGATTAACATATACATTTTTATCTATATTAACTATAAATCAAAGCTGTACTCTGCAAATATTCAATCTTTGATCAATTCGTTTTGATACACACTTGAAAGTCATTATACGGAAATTATTTTCCTCTCAAAAAATAACTTTCGGCTTACTCTGTATCAGTCAAAATATAAAATATTTTTATAAACTTAGAAAAATGTATTTTACGTTGCAGTGTACAATTTTAATTTCGATGAATGCATCTAAAAATAATATCTTCTAATATATTTCTTCGTCAATGAACTTATTCAAAATCGAAAAATTTCATAAGATATTCTATAAATTGACATCTTCTACATCCTCGTTATAAAACGCTATCGTTAATCGGAATGTACAAGAAATAATTTTCATTTTTTTCTGCAATAATTTGTACATATAATTTGGAAGTTATCAGTTTGGAGTTAAATGTTAAATTACAATTCAAAATACAAACAGAGCGTTCCCTGTGTTGTATTTAGAATTGAATTAAATAATTTCTTTGTTGCGTAACAATACTTTAAACTTACACTTTGCTTAACATATAAAAAGCGATTTTGTGACCTAAACGTTTTGACAAGATATGCTTGATATAAATATGCTATAGTTCTTAAATAATATTATGAATAATTTGTAATATTAATTTGTAATCGCAAGTATCGCATTATTATTATTATTATTATTATTATAAATATTACATTTTAGTAGCAACAGTAACCAATATGAATAGTAGTTGATCTCAACAGAAGTTTATGATGTCGAGTACACATAAATGCATTTCAAGAAGCATAACATGGCACTTAAGTCAGGTAAAATCTCTTACAGATACGAACAATATAGACTAAAACAGTATAAATAGCTGTTATGCAGTTTGCTTATTTTTGGCTATAATTTTACTGCACAGCATTTGATTTTCTTACGCGTTCCTAATTTGCACGATTTATACACATTTATATAGCAATGTCATATAGGCCCCACATCTTTGTTATTTATTTCGCTTTTGCATCTTTTAAATTTTGTATTATTCACAAGTTTAGTTAATCTTTGTATGCGAAGGAATTTTGGTATTATTTTATATTTTTATGCATATTGATTTATTTTTTTTTAATTACGAATTCAAGGATAAACGCATAGACATTCCTTGAATGCTTATATCAAAGAGAAATATATAGACTTTCAATTATTCTCTCGATTAAAATAACAGCAATCGTAGTTATCTTGTAGATTAAGTTATTTATTAGAGGTATCAGATTTATAAATTCATTCATTGTGAATAGTATGTACTTTCAAACTCTAAGTGCGTTTACTTCTTGAAGAGGCAAATATTTAATAAATTAATTATTACTCATGAATCATGATAATGAAATCAGATGTGGAATGTCGGTAAATATATGAACGCGATTTAAGATAAATGATTAATATTTACAATATATGTTTAATATAAAGAATAGTTATATTTTATAGTGGTAAAGAAACCTTAATATCAGAAATACCAAAAGGATGATCGATAATTGAAATAATCAAGGATATAATAATTCTCTCCAATTTCCATGTTAAAGATCCTTTAATTTTCAATTTCTTTACGTTTCTATTTTTCGCGATTCAAATAATAATAGAAACTTATTCTTCTTTCTTTATCGTTTTTTATGTTTGGGCAATAAAGATTTAATTGATGAAGTATTTGTGCATTTGTATTCTTTCATCGACAGCTTTAAGTAGAGTAAAGTAGAGATGGGATATGCATACTCGCAATATAACAATCTTTTACGTACAAGTCGAAAGATTGTTATTCAGCGAACGACGTATAGTAGAGCTATTTAGAAAGTATGAACTATATCGCATCATCGTGTATGCATAATTACTGCCGTACTGGAAAATCACTTACATGTTCGTGGCAACTCTTTGGTAGCCCAAGAAATACGCGTCAGGCATAAGTGATATGATGTATGTAAGTGTGTACAATTAGCTTCTCATGGCTGCTTACCGAATTCTAAACATATTGAAAATTATCTTTCTGTGCGAGCAAAGGTAACTTCTCGATACTTTGCTTGAGATCAAAACTATGCAACCAGTCCGAGCTAGGTTTCGCCTTCACCCCGCAAAAGCTAAAGTTACAGAAATCAGCGGCATTCTGCAGAGCACCGCGATGGAACGGGTTCCCCTGCTTGAAATGTTTGTAACGACCAGCATTCATACGTTCGTTCGTTGTCATCCCCAAGACCATAATCTGCAAAAAATATTATTGTATTATACATATATTCACGACAAAATAATATTCAAATTCAAATTTTCTCATTCTCGTGATAATTCATTATATATATATAATGAATATTGTAATTTTATTACATATACTGTTACACACACACACACACACACACACACACACACACAGAGAGAGAGAGAGAGAGAGAGAGAGAGAGAGAGAGAGAGAGAGAGAGAGAGAGAGAGAGAGAGAAAGAGTGTGTAGTAAAATTACAATATCATACCTGGTAGCATTGGCATGCCAACAGAGTGCCGACCCAGAAAGAATGAAGGGACGTATTGGCTGCTACCCACATCACCCAAGCGTCGCAGGTAGCTGCGGCTACCAGATAATTGTCTGCGCTATGACCATTTGTTAAATTTGACCAACATTCAAATTGCCAATATTGTACACTGGCGGATAAAATAACAATGCACAGGCCTAACAAAGAAGCCAAGAATCCAAGAAAATACTTGTGATTATGTGCACCTGAAAATTGTAAGAAGTAGTAATAATCACTACTTAACATATTGATTTGTTATGATTTGTTAATTTTAACAAGAGAGAAAAGAGTAATGAAAAGAATAAATTGAAAGCAGAAATATAAAGAAACAATCCATTATTAAAATCTAATTAAACAAATATGGTAAACTAATTATCAATTAACGTAAAAGGAGAGATATTGTTATTAAGTATAAATAAGAATATTCACATCTCTCTATTTACCAATGCAATTATTAACCCATGGACAATGATGATCGAATCGTGCTACACAACGGTCACATGTAGAACAATGTTTAGATCTCATAGGTCTTCTGACTAAACAACTACTGCAAAACCATTGTGGCTCGAAACCACCTGACTCAGCCAATTCGATTATCGTCTGCACATAAAAATAAACGTACATTCGTCGTTCATGTACATAAAATGGTTTAGCATATAAAAAGAATAATACATTTAATTTATCCTCATGAGTAGCTGTGATAATTCCGGGATCACCCCGCCAAGATTGTAGGAAACATATCCAAAGAGGAACAGATCCGCCAACTAACAACAGCCATAAATACCATGCTGCGTGAATACCTAGCCAAAATATCCATGTGACGTATATCCACATCTGAAAAGAGAAATAGAGTCAGGATTGCCAATTAAATATATAGATCGACATGTAACAACTATATTTTAGAAAGATGAATAATTTTGTTAACTTGTAAACAATTATATTTTCTTATATATTATCGTATTAAGATCTTATTCAAATATTTAAAATATGCATCATCATATGTGTAAAAATTTATAAAAATTGTAATTTCTCGATATTAATATTTTAAATATTAATTGTGTAAAAGTTATATGCAATGCAAAAATTAATAAAAATTATATTTGCATTGCATATTATTACTAATTTTATTTTATCTATACAGTTAATTCGACATTTATTTAGCACTGTGTTAACACTATCTTTTGAGCTTATCGTCTTATCGACGTTGTTGCTTATCACGTTTAACAGCTTATCAGAAACTAATCGTACATAAACGACCTCGGTTATCTAAAATACGTCTCGGGATTATACGCACCTTGGTTGCCAAATAAATCGACATTGGCAAAATGTGAAACAGCCGTTCGTCGAACACGAAATGGTTCATTACATATACTGTTACATAAAGGGTGATGAAGGCACCTAGTTTTAATAAATAATCCCATCCGCTCTGTAAAACCATACCGATCACATAAAATGCTATAAATGGTGTACTGACCATGCAGTACCAACGGATTCTCTGCAACAAGAATATATGAGTAGTAATACATATGGAGAAATTGAAAAATGATCCTGATTTCAAATTTATAATTTGATATAATCAAATTTGATTATATCAAATTCTCTTTAAGATGTGTATTCTGAATTTAGAAATTACCTTATCTCTACACCATGTTCTCGTACGACCTTGCTTTTCCTTAATCTCTTGACTGATTTTGTGTCCTAACCATGCTGCACCAATGTGAGGACCTAACAGCGTCATTGGCGTCTCATTTTGGAAATTGGGCAAGTCTAACGAGGCTCCATGCTGCACAAGAGTAGATATTGCTGTATTGTTTTTCGCTATAATAGCCCAATGTAGAGCCGTGTTACCGTGCAGATTATCGGTAAGTGAATGTGATGCTCCTAAAGTTAATAATAGTCGCGTTGGATCCAGACTGTAAAAGGAAAGACTTTAAAGTAACCAACATAACGTTATTCTATTGAAAAAAAGAATCGCTTATATAATAATAATTCGGTACCCTGTGTACCTATTAACTTTATAAGCGCTCCACATAAGAGGCGTCATGGCGCTTCTATCTGGCATATTTGGATTTACACCTTTCGCCACTAGATAAGCCACAATAGCCGTGTGGCCGAATTGCGCCGCCAAATGTATGCAAGAAAAACCTTCAGAATCCCTCAAAGTCGGATCAGCACCTGCTCTCATCAATATCACGACCGTAGAGAGATGGCCCTGTCTGGAAGCACAATTAAAGATTTAATTTTTCTTTAGGATCTTTCTTTTAAATCTTCGAAATTCGTAAAAACGGAGTTTATAAATCGGAGTCGATAAGCTAACGGTATCTGTTAAAATACTAACCTTGTAGCCCAATGCAAAGGTGTAGATGCCAATTCACCACCGATAGCATCAACTACGGCTCCTTTCGCAATGAGGTACTTTACAATATCTTTGCGATTGTTTATAGCAGCCCAATGTAATAGCGTCACAGTTTCTGAATCAGGCTGATTCACATCGGCGCCAGCTTCCACCAGTTGTGTCACTCGATCTAACGCTCCATACTACAAATACATCCCACTCAAATATTTTAAAATTATATTTTTAAAAACACGGAGTATACTCGTTAACTTATTGTTTTTGATACTTGTAACACATAGCCTCATCATTTTTTAAGACAGATTTTAAAACAAAAGTTTCTTTGATTTGAGTATTGAAATTACCTGCGTAGCTCTGACAATATCGAAAGAGCTGCAATCTTGAGTGGCAGGTCGTACTGGTTCCTGATGAAGGCTGCTGGGGTCATCGGGCTCACCATTGCCCTCGCCCTGGCAAGCAGTCTGCATTTGCAGCGCATACATGCTATAATCAACAAAAAACATAAGTCCAAGGATTTTATATTAGCACAGAAAATGTTGAATATGTAAAAGGAATATTAAGTTAAAAATAATGCATATCGCAGCTTCAAAGTAATTAATAATATTTCTATAAATAGTCATCGCTGGCATTAGTAAACTTTTCCTCATCTTAAAAAATGTTTCAATCTCCATTTTAAAAAAATTTCTGACTTGTGATCCAAATCACAGAAAGATATTTAATAAAAAAATTAATAAATTTTATTAGATCACTTTTCTTATAATATAGTCTAATTAATAATAAAAAATTTCTAATATGTCTTGTAATAAAAGTTACAATTATGATTAATATCAGATATTAATATGCAATTCCTGTTTTTCTATTTCAATATTTTTATTTATTTATCGAATGCTTTTCATCTTTAATAAAGATAGACTTGACATATTTTTCTATTTTTCACAAAAAAAATTACGAAATTAGCTATTAATCCTTTTTTTCTTTTATAACCGAACAAAAAATCAAAGATTCTGCCTGGATTTGACTATGTCGAATTAAAAGATATATAATATCCTTGACTCATAAATCCGATGCTTATTACGCCGTAACGCATAATGCGCTATTTTGTATTCCTGTCGTTGACAAATGTTGTATGTCACAGTGTATATAAATCGCGTTAAGTTACGCATGTTGTCAACGCATGATATAACAGATCATGCTTTTTCAGCTATATTACTATAATTAGTGAATATCCAATCATATGAGTAGGTTAATTAATTTAAATGTATTTAAAATATACAAACAAAATACATTTTACAACATATATTTTAAAAACTTATTTCTTCCAAAGAGAAAAAAAGAAAAAAGTAGAAAGAAGTGTACAAGTACCACTTCATTTAACATTATTAATTTAATTAAAAAAAAAAAAAAAAAAAAAACAATATAAAAGGGGAGAAAGAAAGCGAAAAAGAATCTGTGTGTGTGTGTGTGTGTGTGTGTGTGTGTGTGTGTGTGTGTGTGTGTGTGTGTGGTATGTGTGTGTGTCTACATATAATCACTTTGCTTAACCATTCAAATGCAAATCTCAGAATATATTTTTAAAGATTCTTAAAAATTAGCCAAAAGATTCTTTGCCTAAATGCCAAAGATTCTTTAAATGAAGATTAAAAAATCAAATTAAATTTGAAATATATTTTACATTCCAAAACTTTTCTGGATATAAATATATATCAAATATGAATATCAAAAGATTACATCAGCGCAATAAAATCTTTTTCATACTTGACCAATTTTTTTTCTCTCTAGATTTATTGGAGCGTAAATAAATTCCACATTATGATCTTATTTAATTTGATTGCCACTACATCTGTATCTAAGAATATAAGTGAGATGAAATATATCTCTATTCATTTACAATCGCATCATAAATTTCTCCCATTTCAGATTACAAATTAATTTAAATTGCACAAATACAAAGTACACAGGGATGTAATCCTCCTTCTGTTATTCCTCTTTCCTTTTCGAGCGATTCAGAGAAATCCAAGACGCACGGTATACCCACATCCCTCACCGCATAGAACGCGGTTCATCTTCGAAACTCGCCCTAGAGACACGTTCTTCCACCCCCAAAGAGGGATGAGAAAAGGGGGGAGAGGGGGGGAGGGAGAGAGAGAGAGAGAGAGAAAGGAAGAACGGAAATGGAGAAAACGAAAAGCACTCGTCGTGTACATACACACTCGCTGATCGATCTTCGGTCATCCGCGCATAAAAATAAATCGTTTTACATATACAATACGTACGTGCAGAGAGTGAGACAGCGTCCGGCTCACCTTGCTAACGGCGTTATACGCTGTTAATGCGTGATGCGCATAGTAGCGAACAACGACGACAACGACAACGACGACGATGACCACGGCGTGCTCGAGCGGCGGAGCCCCGGGGCGCGAGGTGGAGGGTTAGTTTTAAAGGACCAACGTATCGTGCCGCAGCAGGGAGAGGGACGCCGGCATATCACACGCGCGCGCGCGCGCGCACACACATGCACCCCGGGCGGCCGCCGAGCCGTCGGGGTTGACCTTTCGACGGTACGACACCCTCGCGACGCGCCTTCTCGACCGCGGAAGCCGCGACGCGCCCGTTATCCTACCCTTTCCCGTTGCAAGTACGAGCACCAAAACTACTTCCCGCTTCAGACCACCGCCGTGACCGCCCACTTCATCGTCACCGTGTTTGCACCGTGCTTTTTCACATTTACGCGACGATGAGTCGCGATATCGACCAAACGCGGCGACGCCGCTCGGTCGATAAACGTCGGCGGATAAAGTGAAGAATCGTGGTGGCATCTATCAGTGAACAGGTGTAATTTGCATAATGTATTTCGAATTAATTTTAAAAATTAAAAAAAGTTTTATTTCTTTTTCCATGTACCATGAATTTTAAAAATAATTTTGACAAAGAAAGAATGTTAAACATGGACATTTTACAATTTTATTGTGCACCGTTTAAACGTATAATATAAGAAATTTATTTGTTAATAAAATATTTATTTTCTAATTGTATTGTTTAAATTAAAATTAATTAATTAAATTTTAATTTAATTAATTAATTAATTAATTAAAAAATAAAAATTAAAATTAAAAAAATAAAAATAAAAATTAAAAAAATAAAAATAAAAATAAAAATTAAAAAATTAATTAATTAAAAATTAAGAAATATAACTACTCAAGTATAGGCCAATTAAAAATGCCTATTTTGTACCGACTTGTACATACTTACTTATTACAGGATTTCTAATGAGGTCTGTGATCAGTATACGTTTCCATTTCCATACGTTTCGTCACGCGGCTCCGTGACGCACGTGTTTAGCGGCGCGTTTCGTTTGAGGTTCGTGGTGAGGTTAAAAACCCGATACGGATAGTTAGAAAATTCAGCTGGACTGCAATGGAAGTTGAGTTCGTTAAGAAGAATCACTCTAAAATGAAATCGAAAGCTAGGATGCAGGCAAGCACCGAAAACGACGGACGAGATATAGAAATTCGTTTCATAACCAAAGACCCACGGTAAAAACTTCTCTACTTCATCCCCTCGTTGCAGTCATGCATTCGTTTACGAGATTTAATACGATATATCAATATATTTTGATTTGAATAATTCTAGATACGCAATAGCAGAGCTTCCCTTATCAGTCCACAATTCGATAGATGCCAATGAATTAAACACTCTGATAAATGGATTTTTGGCGGGTGAGAAACAATTTTCAATCTTAGGGAAATTACCACGTGTTGTATTGTTTCTTTTTCTATTTCTTTTTAGATGATTTTTGATCGTTAAATCTAACATGTTGCATTAAATATTTAGATATATACTGTGCTTTCTAATATATAAATTGCTTGTAGAATTATTTTTATATATAATTATCTAATTTGTAAAAAGGCTTTTTCATTACTTTGTTAGAAAATCAAATTGATTGTTCACAGAATCCAACCTTGTCCATCACCAAGTAGAGTTTGATTTCTTGGTTTGCTCACAGTTTCTGCGTACCTCTTTAATAGATCACATCACAGAAAAGGGAATTCCTTTTGAGAATCTAATAGATGTGGAATATATAGAGAAATATCCTTCACCAGAGCCTAAGGATTGTTTAATACACGATGATTGGGTATCAGCTATCGCCGTTCTTGAAAAATGGTTAGCTTCTAGTTATGAAAAGCGAAAAGACAGAAATCTCTAAATAGTCTCTAAGTCTTTAGTATAATTGAAATATTAATATCAAAAATTATTTTATTTATAGGATCTTAACTGGTTCTTATGACAATATGATACATATTTGGACGTTGCAAGGTGAGCATCTTTTGGATGTTCCTGGACATAGAGCTCCAGTCAAAGCAGTAGCCTGGATATATATTAATGTCCATAATGCTTCCTTCGCTAGGTAATCTGTTAGAAAATATATTTATAAATATCTATGAATTTCTTGTTATTAAATAATTAAATATTCATTCAAATCAACATGTTGAACATGTTCAAAACATTTTCAAAATATATAAATAAAACTTCAAATAGATTGCAGTGAATGATAAGTGATTAACAGTTTTACATTTACATATATTTACATACAGTGCATCAATGGATCAGATATGCATGATATGGAATTGGGATATGAAGAAGAATTCTGTGGAATGTATATATGTCTGCAAGGGACACAGAAGAAGCATTGAAGCACTCGGCATTAACTTCGAAAGAACATTAATAGCGACTGGCGGCTGGGATAATATGTTACATTTATGGTCACTATGTAAGAACGCCAGCATTTTTTATGATTTTGTAACATATTATTTTCTTGTATATTTTAAAAATATGATCTTGATATAAAGAAAGAGTAGAAATAAGAAAATATGGATATAGAAATAATTTGATAGAAAACATACGCGAACAGACACGAAATATTAGTAAGACAAATTATTTTTACTTTCTTAAGCTACACAAGACGATAACGAAGAATCTGCATCGAAAAAGGCAAAATTGGAACATGCGAATAGAACGAAGGTATGTAGATAAAAATAAATTAAAACATTTGTCTTAACATTTTGATGTGATGTATAGACATTCTGCATTATTGTTAAAGTCCTGTCTTGGACAAGGACTTTAATAATAATGCATTTTTGTAAACAAGTCAATTAATATTTGATAATTTAGAAAAGAGAATTCCTTGATTGACATTAGATCAATGCATTTATTTTATATAGACGCCAAAATGCACGATGAAGGGACACAAACAGGCAATCAGCGGAATTATATGGTCCGGCAGAATGGAGATTATCACAGGCTCGTGGGATCATACTATAAAAATTTGGGATACTGAATTGGGCGGCATTAAGCATGAAATCCATGGTGATAAATGCTTCTTCGACATCGATTATTCACCACACTCGCGCGCTGTGATAGCGGGATCGGCTGATCAACATGTGAGACTGTATGATCCGAGATCTACAGGTAATTAAAGTTTCTCTCGTCGATGTTTCTCTAATTTCTCAATCTAATAAAATCGAATCTAAGAATTTTATAAAAAAAATTTAATATTACATTTTAAATTATAAAAGTTTATTCTATTTCTGAACTTTTAAGTTTTTTAACTTTCAATTAATTTGACATTTGACGAAATATGAATTTTACAGCTATTACTCAAAATTATATATTTCAGAGGGTACAATTGCGAAAGCCAAATTCACTTCTCATACGCAGTGGGTAGCAGCTGTGCATTGGGCGCCTGAAGATGAACATCTTTTTGTTTCGGGAGCGTATGATAACACCGTTAAGCTTTGGGACACCAGAAGGTTGTGCTCATAGATTATATCATTGAAAAATTATTTTTAAAAAATTATGCTAAACAAAAATGAAAAGGATAAAATTAATTTTATTATATTTTTTCAGCCCTAAGGTACCGCTGTTTGATCTCTTGGGACATGAAGACAAGATCCTTGTCTGTGACTGGTCATATGATAAGCTGATATTGTCCGGCGGAGCGGACAACACATTAAGGATATTCAAATCCAAGCCTTTCGACAGTTAATTACAAATATACGGTGAGATAGAATTACTATAAAACATAGTGTATAATCGGCATTAAAAATGACGAAAACACTTGTTTCGTATCGCAAACTCATCTCATGTTAATAATTATTTTAATTATTAGAAAATTGATTATTATTATACAAATATCTAAAAATCACTTATGTAATTTTTTAACAGTCCCGATTAAAATTCTTTTTCTTTGTTAAATATGTGTGTATGTATGTCGCGATCTGTGTACACACACGTATGTATATACATATATATTTTTTTATACTGATTTTGTTAGAGAAATAAAACTGGTGTATAGTTATAAGTCCACTGAGAAAAATCAACTGTATATTCGATCATATTAATATTTATACGTGAAGAATAATAAAAAATCTGCAGATATGTAGAACAGATGAATCGTGTCCACATCATCTGATTGATGTGGACACGAGTCATCTGTTATAATAATAAAAAAAAAGACATAAGAATAGAAATTGTTCTAATAAATATATGTTTATGGAAAGTACATCTTTCGTTCCTGGATTAGCAGTCGGTCTCCTTTTCTTCTCTCATCCTGGAGTTTTTTTTCTTTTAAAGAGAATCGCGCCAGATGGGTGAAGTAAGAGTCGTTGTCGCTCGGCATAAATCCCCAAAAACAGATCGTTTATTGATCAAAAATAAGGGATGATAATCGTGACGAATCCGGGAACTCGCTTTTTCCCCGCACATCGCGAATTATTTAATTATTTACCAAACCGTGTTTCTTCATTACTCGTAAGTAACTCTAAAAAGACCACCGATTCAAGTGCACGCCCCTATAGTAGAGACACACATAGGGTGTTTTACGCGGTAATAATACAGGAGCGGCGGAGAGCGTGCACCCTCTCCGCAATAGCGTACGCACATTCTTTCCCTCATTTTCTTCCTGTACAAGTGTGTGAGTGTATGTGAGTAATGTGTATGTGTGTGTGTATATATACGTGTTTATGTATGTATTACGCACACGTGTGCTACAGTCTCTGTGTGTAAAATAGGCAGATGACGGTTCTTCGAGAGTACGCGTTATCTTCATTTCTTCTTCGAAATTTACGCACACACACACACACACATCTACGTACACACACACGCACATTCTCTTCCTCTCGCTCGTACACTCTCGTCGGCCCCTATCTCTTTCTCTCTCTTTCTGCTCGCAAATATCGTCGCACGATTGTTTTTTTTATTTAATTCTTTTTTCCTCTTTTTTTTTTCTTTTTTCATTTATTTACTTGTTTGTTCTCCGAAGATCCTATCTAAAAACCTCCACGTTATCTATCTCTTTCTCTCTCTTTCTCTCTCTCTCTCTCACACACAAAGACTAGCGTTTTTTAAACGATCCAAAATAAACTAAGGGCACTTTTTAGTGGCTTATGCCCCTTGTGTCGTCGACGTCGCGTGTGTTACATTCCTTATTTTTTTTTTCTTCATATTCTTACCTCGAGTTTTTTTCGTTCTTTTTTTTTTAATTTTTTTTATTTACTTTATTCATGAAAAATCTAATTCTGACTTGTTTCTTGTGTTCAACTTTGTTTTATTACAGCACCTATTCGACTTCCTAAGAGTCTCCCTAGATCTCTTAACTAACTATGACACAACTTGCCTTAACGTCTAAAGATTTTTTTTTTTTCTTCACATTACATGCTAAACGCCTTCTTTTCGTCTTTGCCTTAAAAGTATTCTCGAAATTCTACAAATTGATCCTCGCGCGCGGATTTAAAAAGAGACCTCGGCGTCCGACGACATAGTTTCCTCCGTTTTTTTTTTCTTCTACTCCTTTTTTTTCTTTCGATCTCGGAAAGAAAAGCGGCACGCACGAGGTACACATGTCTCTCGTTCCGTCGTAGAATATTACATTATAAATTCCACTTCCTTCGCCGGTTCGTTCACCGTCGAACACGAAGAATCAGCGGAGTACAAATGCAAAAAGAAAGGAGGGACGGGGGGGGAGGGGGCGCGGAGGTACATCGGAGGAGGAAGAGAAGGAAATGTAGAGGAAGAAACCCAAGATGTCTCGAGTAATTACAGCTAAGTCGCTTAACAAACACGTGTAAAACAATGACTTAAAAACTTGGAAAGCTAAGGACTGTACAAGTCGAAGTACAAGACGATGATCTAGTCTATCACCTCGGACCTCGCTTTATCGCTAATTCACTCACTCTCTTTCTCTCTCTACCTCTCTCACACGCACCACACACGTAATCGCTTTCACTCACTTAAGCCGATTTCGACTAACATTATTTTATTCTTAAAAACATTCTATATCTTTTTTTCGTCTCTCGTTTCTCGCTCGATTAATTTCTCGCCTCCTCTCGTCTCCTTTTCTACAATCAGCCTATCAACTACGGTACGCCTAATCTAAAGAGTGTCTACGCGAAAACCTCTAGAGATAGCTTTACGGAAAGCAGCATTGTCCGCAGTGGCAAGAATCGTTTTCCTGCCTGAAACTTGTTGGCGGCCGCGAATAGAAGCTCGCGAGTTCCCGCGGCGGAAGCGTCGCGTCGTTAGAGGCAAAGAATCGCATAGGAAAAACAAAAATTCGTGATGATTTTTCGCGTCTGACGTCCACGCGATTCAATCGCACGTGGGTGGTGCATCCCTCCGAGCGATCGGAATCGTTTCCGGTATACGCTTCCGGTCCTCGGAACTGGATAACTAACTCCGCTGCGGAAACTCCACGAGCCTCCGCACCTTATCGACGAGTTCAAGAGCCCACATCCGGCCAGCCCACGCACCCGACCCGCGGTGCGCAGCAAGCAAATAATTCCTTACTATTTATACAATTATACAAGTAGTTCATATATATATATATGTATATATATATATATATATATATATATATATGCTGTAGAATTATATATATGTATACATATTTATCAATTAATATGAATAGCCAGTCAGTCTTGACGGGTGCGAGGTGCATAGGCTGAACGGTGCCCCACGCCCGTGCCCCCCATGCCCGCGACAACACACAGAGGGAGGGTAGGGGACACGGGGGATGAGAGGCATATTCGTATCCTAACTACTATGTAACTAAACTATTATTCTACCTATCTACGTCTATCTATAAACTTAGTCGCTTCTTAATCCAATAAAAGATCGCCCTTCTCCCTTTATCTCCTAATCCAAGCGAGTGCTTGCTCACTTGTCACGCTTAGCCTATGGTTTTTTTTTTTTTTTAATCATCAAGTTCAACTCTACCTATGCGAAAAACACGTCGCCGCAAAAAAAAAAAAAAAAGACGCGTCTCTGCGCGTTCTCTGTACATAATAACTATCTCGCTCGCGATCGCTCTCCTCTTCTCTTTCTTTCTGTTTCGGCTATCCTTTTTTCCGACCTCTCTCGTATAACCTCTTTTCCCGTATCCGGGGATGATGGACAAATTATATTCACCGTCCTCATCTCCTTCTTTCTCCGCTTTATCCCCTGAACCAGTCGGCGCAACTATTACTGCTGCTGTTTACTCGCTTCTCTCCCTCTTTCCTTTTTTTCGTTTGGTCAGTCACGATAATTACTTTAGTTACTTTTTTTTAGTGTATACAAGTCTCTATTTAGTAAAATTCTCAAAATTTACTATTAAAATCACATGTGGATTTTTTTTTGTCAGTCAAGTGGTGACAATCTCGCCTTGTGCAACAAATACACAATATGCACTCGCCAATAAGTGCTTCTTTCTCTCTCTCTCTCTCTCTCTCTCTCTCTCGCTTTTTCACATTTCTTTCAGCTTCCCGTCTCTCATTCCTTCTCTCTTTCACTCTCTCATTTTCTTTCGTTCTCACATTCTTTCCTTCTCAATCATTCTCCCTTTCATACTTACTCTCTGCGTTCTTTTTTTTACTTTTTACCTTAATGCGTGGACTCAAATCGAGTAATAAAGTCTGTATCTTAAAAAATAGCTCGTACTCCACCTTTCTACTTCTTCGCCCTCATTTTTTCTTTTTTTTTTTTTTTTTTTTTTTTTTTCGTTAATTTATCTCTCTCGTTTTCTCACTCTCACTCTCTCATCATTGTGATGTACCAAAATAAACTAAATATATTATTTACTTCAAGTCTCAACAGTGTAAAAATCTTTCATACGTTTAGATGACGTCAATAATAGTAAATCGTTAATTATAATAATACAGCGTCATTATTGTAATATTATAATAATAACTACGCGACTCGTCTCTCTCGTTCTTTTTCTCTCTCTCTCTCTCTCTCTCTCTCTCTTTCTTTACTAAACCTACCTAACTACCTGCTCGCTGCCGTTTCTTTTTCATCTTTATCAATTTCTTGTATGTCGCACGAGTAGTCCGCAATTTTCGCGTATTTTTGGTAAAAAGCTTTTCTACATTCTCTCCCTCTCTATCGCTCCTTCATTCGATCTTTGACTATCAATCCTAAAGTCGGACAATGCGAAACTTCGCCGGATGCACGAATGATAATGATGACGATGATGATGATAATGATGATGATGATGGTAGTGATAGATATAGGAGAAGAGATATTCAAAAGAAGGGGAAGAGATGGAGATCTCGTTGGACGCAGGTTGTAACGTGAAGAATAATCAAGACTCAAGCGAGGCTCAACTCGAAGGTATTTAATAAATTCAAGTAATATAAGCGTTTGCTTTTTGCAAATTTCCAAATTCTTGAGAAAATATACTCATCTCGGTAAATACATTATCCGCGCGATCGCAAGGACGCTCCGGAAGTTCAATCCTCTTCGATCGAATTTTCCGTTTGATCATTCAGACGAATACTTATTTTATTTACAGCCATCAATTTCGAAAGATGACAGAGTGTCGTCTCGATTACTCTCCCCTCGATCTGTCTATACGCGCGTGTATTTGCATGCATGTATACGTATATATGTATACAGCGTAAATCGATGCATCTTTACGTTTTCCTTTCGTCTATCCTTTCTCGACAGTATATATAACGTGTTCCTTCGATAAAATAAATTAATTTACATTCTAGTTCCTCATCGTGTAACAAACCTACTTCTCATTTCTTGTAAATCTCTCTTTCTTTCTCTCTCTCTCTATTTCAAACACATTTTCAACCATACTTTTCCTCTGTCTTTCTCTCCCTCTTTCTCTCTCTCTCTTTCTCTCTCGTTATCTTGCATTCTGTTTCTCGAGTTGTCGCGATTTGATTTTCTTAGATTTTCTCTAATCTTTTTTTCTTTTATTATTATTACGGACTGCCGCTATGTCTGCGTCTATTTTGTTTTTCTTTCAAACAGTCCGACAATTCCAATTCAATAATGTATGTAATCACGCGTACAAAATCTATCAAATTGACAACGAAAACAAATGTATAGAGATATTTAACACAAAAACAATTACAGATATATTAATTAGAAAATTAAGATTTGACTCCGCATCTGAATTTACCGATGCGTAAAAATATATTATAACAATTTTCTCCTGCATATATATATTTCTCTCTTTCCCTCTTCCTCTCTTTCATTTAACGGATCTGTGTGAAAAGGCACGATTCTAAAAAAAATATCTGTATTTACTGTACAATTAAAAATTGATATCGATCCGTATCTAACTTGTAATCATCGTAAATATAACGCTCTAAAAAGTACTGTTTCATTTTTTTCTTTCCGTCTTTCGTACAATAATTATACGGAATATATTTTGAAAATTGCATTCCTCCCCTTGCCTATTTTAGAAACAAAATTTTACCGTCGTCCTTTCCTTTCACCGGTTGTCTCTGTAATTTTATTTATAATAAAAGTTCGTTGTCGTTTAAAAAAAAAAAAAAACAAAAAAAAACAAGGAAACGCAACGCGGTAGAGATGCGCGGTACCGCTAGAAAATTGATAGACTACCAGTATTTTCGTTAAAAAAAAAATACCTCTGCGTGACGATGCGCGCGTATATACTCGGCGTGGAATGTTTCTGAATGTAAAAGCGGAAAATGAAAAAAGGAAAAAAAAAAAAGAACCTGAAAAAACACGTGAACTCTGATGAAGGTGTGGTAGTATATTTGTTTCGTATATCCTATGTAATCTGCACGCGAGAGAACGAATGGGATGAAGTGCATTATCACGGAAGATGAATCGTGTATGTTCACGTGTATGTATTCTCAGCTGCAGACAAGTATTTTTACTAGTTTCGCGAACGAATACCTCCCCCGAGATTTTAAATTGTAATTACGAATCTCTGAATTTTTTTCTCTCGATGTTATATCGTCCTGAAAGTAGCGCATCCTCTCTTCTTCTCTTTCATACACTTTTTTCTTTCTCTCTCACTCTCACTTTTGCTCTTTCTCTCTCTTGTTGTATATTATTATTATTTACTATTATTTCCTCGGGAAGAATTCTCCTTTGTATATTTCTGAGCAGTATTACTTTTTCCTCTCCTTTCCTCGTTTTTCTTTATAGTAAACGCATACACGCACATTCTCTCTCTTTCACTCGTTCATTGAAATACTTCTCCATACTGTCGAGCTCTCGAGATTAGCTTCGATTAGCTTCTGTCATCTGTCCGTAGTAAACATAACATCTAAAGTTACATCATGGAAGCCTATCAGCTTGACAGTAACTGTTCTTCGTAAATAACTTGATTTTTTCATTACTGTCGTGTACGATGTATGTTGGACATGTGTCTGTATGTATGTATACATGAAAGTGTACGTGTAACCGTCACGTAGCTTTAACGGAGCCATACTGGTATGGAAGCACGTGCCGTTCCACGAGAATGACACGTGATCGCTCTTATACTCGTTTTCCTGTACTTCCTTCAATTATTATTCTTTCTCTCGCTCGCTCGGTTTCTTTCGCTCTTACACATTCTCGCAACATTCATTCTGCCTACTCGTTGCAAAATATCATCTACTTTCCTCTATTTACTGTTGGATAAAACGTATAAAAACGCTGGCAAGTCAATTTATCGTGAGGAAGAATCTTATTCGTTACGTAATGTAGTTTTTTTGTTTCAAATCTATTCTTAGTGTAATCCGCTCTCGTATCTGTTGCTACTCTGCTTCATTCTGCGCATATTTTCATGTGTCAATCAGTAAGCCTTTCCTAATTCACGTAACCCTTAGCGCGATCGTACATCTGCAACCGAAAAATATTTTTACGATTTGTTCAGCTTATTGTGGAATGCTAAGGAATTTGTAATTCGATACAATATCGCGTGATACAACACATAAGAGGGAGAAAGAATCCTGACCTATTGTAAACCGTGGCCTACTTAGGCTGCTGAGCCTGGTACTGCTGGTAAGAGTCGTCGGGGGACGCTGCGTTACTCGTCTGCTCCGACTCGCCTAGTGGCATAGTGTGAATGATACTAGGAGCAGGATAAGTCGTATAAGGATAGGGATGTGGGCTCGCTATGTACTGAAAACAAGAAACAAGAAGAATTAGTTTTTACTTATCATCTTTGGCTCAAATTTAATAATACTTGTATACGAATATCCGAAAGACATCATAAAGATCTAATTTAACTCTAAAAAAATTCACAAACTCTATATAAAACAACATTTAATAAATAACATTTTTAAAACAACATTTAAATTTCAATCTTTGAAATGTTCTTTGGAGATTCGTATTTAGCTGGTAAAAAATTAGAAAAACTTACGGAACCAGTGCCGAGATGTAAAGTAGACATTTGCGTAGTAAGCTGCGGAATCATACTGTATTGCGGATTACTAGGATCGGCTGATGGTATCATCTATAACAAAGATGAAATGTAAAACAAAAACAATGACAAGCGGACGATACATGATGAAAAAAATAGATATAACAATACGCAACAAATTTAAGATATAAACTAAACATGACTTTCTCGTGAACAAAAATAGCATATTTCAAATATATTCCAAAAACTGAATTTGACAGTTAATTAATTTTATTAGATATCCTAATTTTTCAATCAAATGATTGAATTAAGCTTATTTCTAACAATTATGAAACGACTATAGAAAACGACATTAGAATAAGTTAGAACAGTTCTACTTTAAAAAAGAAATGTCTTAAATTTTAAATCTACAAATTCTATCGTATCTGATGTACCATGCACATACACGAAATTATGTTATTCCTCGAATCAAAACTCGATAAAAAAAAATTTTTTATCATATGTGCAAAGCAATGAAACAAAACGAACGAAAAGTGTATAAAAACTCACGTCAACCTGTTGCATATGTGGCGGGGAAGGATGCACGAGGTAAGGAGCCACCCACGGGGTGCCTGGCACACTGTAACCAGGCAATGCCTGACTGTAGTGACGACTGTACTGTGTCAGAGCTGTCGCAGGAAGCATGTGAGTCGTAGCAACGCCGTTCTGACCAACGCCGCTTGTATCGTAATTTAAAGTCATGTTCTGAAAGAGATTTGCAAAATAATTAAGATTTGGTATTGACTCATCCTTAACATATTACACTTATGTGACGCTTATGTGACGCTAATATGACGATTCTATGTAATATTATGACTTGAATCATAAAAGTAAAAATGAATACGTACTTCGCCGGTTTCTCTCCATATTGTACTCTTGAACAACGATTTCTTTTTGTTTCCTCCATCGGCAAACTTAACTAATAATGGATCCTTTGCGCCTGGTAGTGCCTTTCCATTAAACATTTGAATGATCTGTTCACATTTTTCCTTTGATTCCATTCTGTAATCACAGAAATACCAGGGTTATTTACAAGTTTTAATTTATTATTATTTATTATTTATTATTTATTATTTAAGAGAACGGAAGACGCGATATAATTTAACGTATGATTCAATAAAAAAAGTCTTGATAAGATTTCTTGAAGAAGAAACTTCAATGTTCCGGAGCTTTAAACTGTCCATTTGAAAAAATTCGTTCAATAATTATTTTTTGCCAAGTTACATAAATTTATATTTCGCCATTGATGTCATCAATTCGAAATAGTGCTTTAATTTTGATGATTATACGCCGACATAAAATAAAAATTTAATTTGTTAAATGCGCTTTGGCGTAAATGTATATAAATTGTATTTTAATGTGTTTAGATCACACATGTATTTAGATCACACATGTGTTGTGAAAAATAAAGGTGCGACAATAAATGATGAGTCAATCGCTTTTATTGTCTTTCAACAAATCTCACACGAAGCAAATCGTCAGGGAGCTATGAACAATACACGGATTTCATGCGAACCTTGCGAATCCAACTCCTTTGCTCTGGCCGGAAGTGTCGCGCAGGATACGCGTAGAGATAACTTGTCCGTATTGAGCGAGTAATGCCTCGACGTCATTCTCTTTGAAGGTCAGCGGCAGGTTGGCGATGTACAGATTGGTGGGGTCCTGCTCCTGTTGCTGGGAAAAGAGTAAAAACACTATGCAATTACGTATAGCAGGGCAACACATTGGATATAATGATTTCCAGACAAATCCGAAGCGGACTATCATTTTAACTTCCACGACTGTCGCTTCTATCAACGCTCTCTGTGAATTCAATCGATCACAAATGGATGCACAGGCGAGACGAAACGATAATGTACAGACTCGAAACCGATTGAACACGCCTGCAAAGTCTGTTTAAGTATTTCAATATCAAAAAATTAAATAAGATATATTTCAATATCATCATTTATATGTCGTTTATCGTGTCGTCGTTATAGATTGACATGGAACTACGAAAGAACGAGAGAAAAAAATCTTGTGATAAACGAGTATATATCGCGACTACGTACGATTTCCTCGCTTAGTCTGGAACGTTAAAATGATATTCGCGAGTTTACCGAATGACGAAACAATAATAATGACACACGGAAAGAACTTTAGCTCTCGAGATGCTTCTAACTGCAATTACGCGGACACGTGCGAAAAAAAATGAATCTGAATGTCGTACGCACGAAAAGTATCGGTAGCCACGTCGTAAAATAGCACAACGTAAAACGTTTCTACCAACATTGACACTACGAGGAGACCATTAAGCAAGTAGTCGCCGTCTAAATTTCGAAGAAAAAGTGCAAAAACAGGGAACGAATGGGTAATATCGAAGACCGATACCGGAACCGACTGGACGATTATTAGTCTCAATGTCGGAAGGTCATCATGCTTCATGGCAATTACGTTACCACATTCTTGGTGGCTCTCTAAATTTGCTTGCTTCTAGGGATGCATTCGATTCATCTCTCTCGGCTAACGCGAGTTTCTACTCTCTAAGGATCTCGCGATTTTGCGTTCTGTGTGCGCAGAAAGCATGCTAACGCGATATTAAATTATATTCCATACAATACATACAATACATATTAATAATTTCCGTGTGAAGTTTCGGCTTTAATTCTTTCTCTACGATTCAGAAGAAGTCCTAGGAAGTAGGCGCGACAGAGATAAGAGCAAATAGAAAAAAAAAATCAGACATAAAAATAGCCCGAACGAAGTAATACAAAATGAATGAAAGGGTCAAATAGAAACATACGAAAGGGTCAAATAGAAACATATCGAACTGTAATAATATAAAGTATATAAGAAAAGAAGACAGATTAACAACTCTTTACTTATCAGCCAAATTTGTATTAATAAACTAATTTCTTGTACAAGATACTGATGATAAGACATGTCGCCTGTGCATACACTTTGTTGCGTTTTTTTTCCTCCGTGAAACGGAATTGGACAAATTTTTCCGTGTATTATGCACGTGAGGTGAAATTTGATGCGAAACGCTTGTTTGCGCAATGATAATCGTCTCGAGTTACCGTGGCGTTTCAAAATTTCGTGACGTACGTAACCGATATACACTGTAAATGTATCACAGAGCGTTTGCAAAAAAAAAAAGAAAATATTTCTACAATATATTGGCAGCATTTAAAATAAGAAATAATCGAGAACAATACTTATAAATTACGTTTATCTATCTTCACGTTTCTAATGTTATTTACATGTGTCGAAAATCGTCTTTGTCATTTTTACAAATAACCATTCAAAGCGGTAATAAAGAATAGGATCAAGTAACATGTGACATTTCATTGGAAACAGAAAGAGAGAGAAAGAGAAAGAGAGAGAAAGAGAGAGAAAAAGAGAAGCATGATAAAGAAAAGCACAGGCATTTTTACGTATACATATATATATACATACATATATGTATATACAATTATATATCGTATATGAGTATGATGAATGAATGTAGAAAGAGAGAGAGAGAGAGAGAGAGAGAGAGAGAGAGAGAGAGAGACTCTTGATGAATATAAGTGTCGCACAAAACACATAATATATGTGAAGTATATGGACGTACATATACATGTGTTCATGCTCTGATCTTCTGTTTGGGACTTCCACAGGAGAGTACAGGGTAAAGTGGAACAAAGGAGAAAATCGAGGAGATGAAAAGAAAAGAGAAAAATAAAGAAAACATAGAAAAGAGCAGAAATGTGTGCGTATCTGAAGACTGATGAGATATTATGCACCCTCAAGCATATTTCGAGATCCACCACTTTTGTCAACAAACCAATCAAAAGTATTCTACGATTACTTGAGTATATACTTATACTTTACGACAATTTACTTCAATCTTGCGAATGCATTAAAACAAAAAAACGAATAATGAAAATATCATGATATATAAGCCAAGCTGATGGCATTTAAATATATGTATATTTATGGTTATGTATGTATGTATATATATATATATATATTATATATATATATATATATATATATATATATATATACACACACGTAAATATACACATACACGCATATATATACATATGTATGTACATACATGTGCGCATGTCCACACGCGCAATATGTATGTGGACTGTTGCGGAACGAGGCGATGTCAATTATTAACAAAGCGGATTCTTTTCACGAGCAAATTCGAGATATCCGCAGACTTTTCGTTTCTACCGAAAAAATTTCGCTATCAATCACATCGTTGTTCATTTCGCAACATCCTGTATATATGATCAAATACAGTGGAAACTCGATTATATCGAATACTATCTGGCCGAACGTTTGATCATTCGAACGGTACGGGAAGAACGTGCGATTATTCCGACGGGCGTTTCCTCGTGAAAACGATCGTTCAGATAATCGTCGAATGTTTCTCACACCGTTCACATGATTAAATATTTGATTAAACATCATTCGGATAATCCAGATTCCGCTGTGTTACATCTTAATTGTACTTTTATATTCCGATAGGACAGTTCACAGATTCGTCGAAAATACGACCTATGCTATCGGGAACTTTTCTATAAGATTCAACAGCTTGATTTATCATTGACATTTATCATTGACATTTTCTCTCGAGCGGCTCTGTCCATTTTATCTGATTCCGATTATCTCTTTTACTCCGTATCTATGACTCTCTGTAATCCTCTGTAATAAATATCATTTATATTCATATGATTATATTTATACGAATAATTATTCATATTTATGCGACTTACATGAAACAATCGACTCGACTTGATTTTTCATTTTACGTAGAACAAGTAATGTTTAATTACCGAACATGAGGTCCCGTACTTTCTGAATCTTACGACCGGCTCCCGAATGCACTTGTCAACCTGTAGGTGTGTTGTGATTAAAGTTTCATTATATACTCGTACATATACGTAAGACAAGTGTACGTGTCAATCCGAACCAACCAACACCCCCCGAAGAAAAACACCGCCTATATTTGAATGTGACCGTGTAGTCTTCTGGGTGTAGGATTAATTGAAAATACGGCACTGTATCGCTTTTTTTTTTTTTTAGTTATATCATATTGCATGCGATTGACATTATCATCATCATTGTCACACAGCTGCTGGTCATCACACCCCGTGCTTTTTACCGCGGTCAGCTTTGGAGGAACTATTCCATTGGAGTTAGTCGTATGGGGAAAGGGAGCTAATGGTACAAACAGGCGGGAAGCCGATACTCTCTCGTTCGGCAGTGTGTGCTTTTTCTTTACTTATAGTTGTCTCGAGCAGGAACGCGATTTAATGCAAGAAAATATAAAACTGAGACGACTATCGCAGAGCAGAGTCGGGCGAAATGCAATCGGATCAGCTAATAAGATCAAATCAGCGTGATTATCGAGTGGCAGACAGTCGCGACTTTAATCACCTTACAAGATATTTGCGTCAACATGCAAATCATCGTTGTCTTTAGTGAAGAAATAGACGATCACACCGCCGAACACTGCTATCGAGTCGACATTGACAAATCTAATTCAGTATTACTGTTCCAGGGTAATATTCTTTTCTTTGGACTGCTAACGTTACACGAATAACATAATAAACATATGTTGCACAATATATCGATGTTACTATGTTAGAACTACTACTGACACGTCACTTATGCTGCTATACTTCACTTCAATATTCTTCTTCTTTTTGTTTTCAAATCATTCATCGAATCGACAAACAAATCAAGTCGCTTTAACTCAAGCTTCAAAGATAGTATTCATAGATGAAAGTAATTATAAAATAATGATCTCTGATAACAAACACATTTAACAGTTAACTGCAGTTAAATTATGTTAATATTATTATTGACTTTTTCAAATTTTACTAATTACTACTTAATTATCATTATTGATTAATTGTAATCATTCTCAAATTTGTTTATTATATATTATACGCATGATTATCCATAGTAAGTAAATATCCTTCATATGATGATTAATTAGAATTTTGCTATGACATGTTATTTTTCACAACATATCATATAACAATTAATTATCGAGATGACATAACGCCCAAGAAAATATATTAAATGTTTATGAACGCTTGAAAGAAAAAGCATGACAGACAGCTAGAGATTCATTTCATCGAAATTATAATTCTTTAGCAAGTAATGACTATGAATACGTTCCTAAACTTTATAAATATCGATGGGTTATTAAATTTCTAGAGGGGCTTGAAATTAATGCTGAAATTTGCAGAATGCAATTCTCATGTCATGACGATCGTAGATATAAATGTCGACATAGCATAGTATCGGCTGTATTTGTGGCCGAGGTATAGCAGCAAGCACCGATAGAGGTCTGGTAGATAAGGTACATAAGATAGAATGACAGACAAAGTATCAGAGAGAATTTCTAGATAAATGAAAGAGGCAGAGAGAAGTGGAGACAGGCTCTCGACAGAAAAAATATTACAATCCCGGTGCAATCAAGTATATAAAGAAACACCTGCAGAAAGATATCGCATATTTATTGGAAATATATACGTAACTCTTCTATTATTATATTAAATATAAATTCTCTACCAAATTAATTGTTAATTACAATTGTTTAAGAGAATTTCTACCGAATATTTAATTTCTGAAATTATATATACGAATTAATTATCGTAAAATTTAGATTTTATTAGATTTTACTTAAATTAAGCGGGATCATCTATGAAATACCAAACGAAAAAAAATATTTTAACCTGATAACAAATATTGAAATTTTTCCATATATGAATATGAATTTCCATTTATAAGTTTTTCCGTATATAAAGTGAAAAACTGAAGAAAGCTTTCTGTAATGATATCTTTTCGTGCACAAATGTTAAATTTTAGAGTTATTTTATAACAGTTATTAAAACAATGATACAAAGTAATCTAAAATTTAAAAACGATAATACGTCTATTATAACTGATCGAAATACGCTGTATAACACCTGTTTCAAATGCTGCACACAATGGAAGAGAAATCGATATCGAAAAGGCATCGCATCTCGCACCCGGAAACAACGTAAGATCTATCTCGATCGACTCTCCAACGAAACGACCTCGCGAAAAAAAGTGGGGGGGGGGGGGGCGAGAAGGAGAACGGAGAAATAGATGGAAAATATAACAGAACACGACAAACAGAATGGAATAAAAAATGATACAGACAACGAAAAGAGAGAAAGAAAGAGTGAAAGAGAAAGAGAGAGAGAGGTTTACTGTTACTTTGGTATTACTCTGTACTTGCATGCACAACCACGTACACTGTCCAGTCTACGGAGCAACCAGATACCCACTTTCGCCATCTGCGCTTGGATGCCCTTGGCGACCAGTGCTTTCACAGCACCCTCTGCCGCCATCGGTGACTCGAAGTCTACAAATCCGTAACCTGCAACATAATCATGATGGTATAAAATTGTCCCGCTGATAATCATTCATAAGAAAATAAATGTTTATCGTTTATGATCAGAATTCGCGGTAATATCAATTAAAAGAAAAATAGAAAATGTTAAAACAATGAATTTTAATTACTAAGCTACTAGGAAGTTAGAAAACACTAAGTATGAATAAGTGTTAATTACCTTTACATTTGTTTGTATTTTTGTCTAAAATCGCCTTGGTGGAAGTTATAGTTCCGTACCTGCAAAAATATCGGGTTTTGGTCTTATGTATTTGCATAATCGCTATTTACATTCATTACAGTGTGTCAATAAGAAATAAATTATGGATGTAACTTATTGTTAATAAACCACCAATTATGTAATAGTTGATAGATTTTAATTTCTATCTTTAATCAAATATATTATAAAATAAAATATATTTATGAAATACCAGTTCAAAGTTAAAACAGTTGCTTGATAAGCAAAAGGGTTTGAAGCAATTCGAGTTTGAATCCCGACATTATCATATCATGTATACATTAGAAATTTTTATTGAAATAAAAAATATTCTATTGTATGTAAAAAAAAAGGGCATGAACTCGATGGCACATTGTCACATTTATATTAGCAAGATATTCATTTTCTTTTAGAGAAACTCTCTTCTTTTGTCGACAAAACTATCTGGATTCACAATAATACGTTGAATAAAGATCACGTGCTGTACAACGTGCGTTACAACGTTACTTACTGAGAACACATATTAACGAGGTCTTTGTCAGTCGTATTCTGGTTGAGGCCACGGATGTATAGATTCGTTTTAGATAGCTGCTCTGCTTGTTGACCCTGCATAGCATTGTTGCTGAGATTCGTGCTCATCGTCCCGCTTTGACTGCCGGTAGCACTACTGGAGCTGCTATTAGTGTTCGCCGGGGATGAAGCTGTAGGCACCCGTTGTCCACCATACTGCAAGCATCATCAATACTGTGTGATAACTGAAGATGTTCGGGAAAAGTCAAGGGCAATTAATTTTACGCAGAATATGTCGTTTTTACCGAATCGACCATTAGTTGATGCAGCATGTATTCTCTTAAATTCGCATTGCAATAGGCTAAATCGCATATTTGCATGAAGTTGGCATTTCGCTTTTAATACATTACATAATCGAAAATTAATGGTAACAAAATGCGAAATTTACTAACTTCACAGTAACATGTACACAAGTACAAGTGTCCAAAAGATATATATATATATATTTTTTTTTGAGATTTATTTTCCGCATTTCGTAATTAGAACTCATTTGAAAATGCAGCAGAAATTTTTAACAAAATTTTTTTTAGAAAGCAACAAGAACTCTACCAATTGTACTGAAATTCGAAAAATGAAAGTATCACAACATCTCGCATAGTAACATTAAAAATATTATAAATCTGCAATATATCCCCTTTCTCGGTACAATTCATTTCATTTAATTTATAAATGTCATACACAAAGTAAAATCAAAGTCAATCAC